>NW_005187573.1:732459-764708 GCF_000239375.1 Pundamilia nyererei | reverse complement strand
GGAGGGTGAAGGTGACGGTGGTCCCCGTGGTAATCGGAGCACTAGGTGCGGTGACTCCCAAACTAGGCGAGTGGCTCCAGCAGATCCCAGGAACAACATCGGAGATCTCTGTCCAGAAGAGCGGGACCCTCAAGCTCCCAGGCCTCTGGTAGAGGACCCGAGCTATATATATATATATATATTTGTTTTTTTCATTGTTTTTTCATCCAATGTTAGCTGAGCTCGCCATATGAGTTATTTAGTGATATTTAATGTTAAGAAGTATTCTACTGACTTTACTTTGCAGTGTAGTGAAATTCAACTGTATTGCATTCAAAAATTGTAACTAGTTGTCTTTTGCATTGTGACTTTTTTTTATTAATACTGGGCTTCTTTTTTTTTTACACAATTTAAGAATCATTGTTGTAACCTTTTATGATGTATCTTTTAAAAATTATAGAACCTGATTCAATTTGATGGTAAGAACGACAAATAAAAAATTTTGGCTTTTATCTCATTGTTTTGAGACATTGACATTCAATCATTGCCTCATAGTTCAGTGCAAAACAATGTCTTGAAAGTGCGTCTGTGGACCATCATTCAAAAGAACCACATCCAGAAAAGTATTTATTGTATGAAGCTAAAGTTTCACGGCGGTAATGCAAAAAAAAAAGTTTGCTTATTTGAGATGAAGTGATCCAGCTGAGGAGATAAGATTTACAGCTCAAAAGATCTCCTGTGTCCTTTGCCCCACAGGAGGACACAGGACATCTTTTTTGGCTGTGAAATCTTTAACAAGGAATAGGCCTCAAGAGCTGTTCTGATAAAAACTGCAAAAATAAAGAAACGCCAAGAAATGATGACAATTTAATCCACCGTTTCTCCGAATGACCAAATCACGAGCCTGTCTGCTGAAAAGCCAGTGGGATGTCTGGAGGTGTTCCTGCAGCTCCTGAATAAAGACAGGGATATTGCAGCCATTGCAAAAATGTATACACAGCAAGCACACATTAAAAGTGTGAAAGGATTTATTTAAAGACAGCACTTGGTGCCAGTCTACTTGTGAGAACATAGAGGGCAGTAATGGACATCTGCAAATAATTTCCCATTATTCATCAAACTGTGTCAATTGTATCATCTGAATTTGACTTAAATAAGCATACATTAAAGCGTCATTATCACAAATGTATAAACAAAAATAAAAGGAAACATTACAGCATTAGATTGCCAAGTTACTGGTCTTTGCTTTAGAAAATGTGAAGCATTTAACAGATATTCTCACAACCACAAACCTGCACTCTCCTTCTGCTTTTAGTCCATTAGGAAACAGCAAATAGGAGCAATGGGGTTAAACATTCATCTGGAACGTGGTTATGTCTGTTAATCTCTACGAAAAGTGTGGAAATTACAAGTGAAGAGAGCAGAGTATGTTGTGTTTATGTTCAAATCCCTGAAAGAAAGAAAATAAATGTAATAATTTAAAGACACATCACATTCAGACCTGAAATGGCACACTGTGGTTAAATAAAGGTGGCTATCCTGACACGCCTACAATAAATGCTCCTATTCCATATAGACCCTTCTATCAACTGCCTGCATTTTTACTGTATTTCAGCTGTTTGCAAAGAGGAAGTAAAAACATTCATGGATGGTGTTGAAATTTCCACAGAACAACTTGTGAAGTGGCTGCACATTACAAACCACCCCCGGTCATGTGGGTTGATAAGACGTAGCCTTCCGGTAACAATAGCGGTGCCTTTTAGACTTATTCTGAGTTGAATTGACATGTCACTGTATTTAAATAGTAGAGACAGTTTTCAGTCCTGTTTCGTTTATCTCAGTGAGTGACATTCATTGTCTGTCATCTGTTTACAGTACTCCCATTGGAAATTAGAGATTCATGGTGATCCTGAGCAGACATTCACAACTAACTGCGAGGAATTAGCAAATGATCCCTGCGGCGCATAGATCAGTGCACTTTATCTAGCTCGCTACAGCAGCTCTTCCTGTCCTGGGTGTTGAACAGCAGTGCAACCTGTGCTGGGGCGAGGTTCTGTCTGCAGTTTTCCTCCAGGATCTCTGGTTCAGAGCAGTCGTTCCCCGCCGGGAGCTGAGTCTGCCTGAGGGCTTGAAGTGGACACGTCCCCACTTTGGGGCAGTGGGCGATAACAACTGACAGAGGCGGGTGAGACACTGTTGCCAGACCACCCTCTAAAGGGGAGATGTGAGCAGGACAGCGGCAGGAGTTCTCACAGGTACTGCTGCTGTGCTCTGTGAAAAGGTCAAAGCTGAGGCCATTTGCTTTGAGCCTGATGGAGTCCGTGATGCTGTTGTGAGTAGAGTTCCGCTTACTCCCGCTGCTCTCAAACACCTCCCGCTTCCCCAGGATGTGCCGCCTAATAATCCTACGGAAGGTGTGCCGGAACTCTCGGATGCGGTAGGCGTAGATGAAGGGGTTGACCACAGAGTTGGCATGGGATAGGATAATGGCCACATACATAACCAAATCAGGAGGACGATCACACTGAGGACAGAAGAGGGTGAAGCAGTTAATGATATGTAAAGGCAGCCAGCAGACCGCAAACAGGCCCACAATGATTGCCAGAGACTTGGCAGCCTGGACCTCTTTCTGCAGGACGGAGCGGGACTTTTCCCCATGAGACGCTTTTACTTCAATCAGCATGAGCTGGTGGCGAGCTGCCATGAAGATACACAGGTAGATGGCCAACATTAGCAGCAAGGGGATCAGCACACAAGCAAAAAAGTTGAAGTAGACCATGTACTCCATGTCGACAACAACCTCAAACAGGCACTTCATCATGCCCGGCTGGCAGGGGCTGCTTTTGGTTTCGTTGGTGCCGTTTCTTGACTCCCCACCATGCCAGCCCATCATGGGGGTCAAACCGATGATGATGGATAAAATCCAGCATATGGCAATGATGCCTCGAGCCCGCTGTCCTGTCACCAAGCTGTTGTACCTGGACAGGGAGACAATACACGTGTCAAGCTTCAATTGTCTTTCAGCTCCTGAGAACTCAGAGATAAAGGTTTGTTTCCCTCTGCCACAATGACCTCTATAAACCTCATAAGAAAGCTTCCGTCCCTTGTTTGAATTAATTATTACTGTATACGAAAGTACCCCGCTGATTTATCATTTGCTTATGCGATCGTTCCGTGGATGCAACTCTCATACCGGAACTACAAGAGACAAGAATAAACAAACTGAGTCTTTCAGGACTCAGGACTCCTCAAAGGAAGGAGTCTATTTTTGGTTCGCCTGTAGCACAGTGTGGGAGAGCAGCTGAGACATTTGGCTTGTTTCTATCACATTCTTCAGATGTTAAAGTGCAAAGGTTAATACTGCAAAAACAAGCCCCCCCCCCCTCCTCTTTAGGGATGTGCAAACACAGCGCAGAAGAGCCCTCACATACGTATGTTCGGCAGGAGGAGTGTGTTCGAGCCCTAAAGGGCGAGACGTCTGACCGGCGCAGCAGTGCGGTAACGATGAGGTCACAGCATCACTGTCACTGGTTTAGCCTGTCAGGTCTGCAGATGCACCGTCGTTGGCAAATTTGCATGTTAAATCAACATCTCACTGTGTTTGGAGCTTTTTTGTTGTTATTTTTACATTACAATAATAAAAGTAAGTTTACAAAACAGGTTTACACAGTCTGTGTAAGCAATTAGAGCGATATTTGTTTGATTGCTCCGGGGGGAATTTGCCCTGCGGGAGACGCTGTTTCTGAACAGTCTTATTCAGCCATGGAATATCTGGTTCAAATGTCAAATGTTTTAACCGACAGAAATGAAATGAAAGGTTGGGCGTCATCGTGAGAATTCTACTGCTTCTGATTAAAAACACACATTGGACTAAAGTAAGAATTAATTAAGAGTTAAAACGTTCCTATTTTGTTTTCCAAATCTGATCTTCGTTTCTTTCTGTGCTTGGACATGTTGAAAAAATGGTTTTTAAGTAGTAATCAGCTGTTTTACTAATGCTAATCAACTGTTTATTGGTGCCTTATTAACACACGTAATAATGCATTTATAAAGGATTTCACTTATTCTATTAACTCATTAATTTTGCACCAATAAATGATAAATGATCCACTTTTCCTCATGGTTACTGACCTGAGTGGTATCTTGATTGCAATGTAGCGATCTATAGCGATGGCCAGCAGACTAAAGATGGAGCTCTGTGTGAGAACCAGCACAAAGCACGCAATAAACAGGCAGCCATAGAAGTTGGAGCAGAACCCGATGCTGATGACAATGGCAAAGGGAATGGCCAGGACGCCCACGGCGATGTCGGCCACAGCCAGCGACACCACGAAGAAGTTGGTGATGCTCTGGAGGTTACTGTTGAGGGCCACGGCCCAGCAGACCAACACATTTCCCAGCACTGAGAAGATGGCAATCAGCAGCTCCAGGGTGATGTAGAAAAATTTGTCCCGCATGATGAGGCAAACGGCAAAGAGGTCACTAATGCGGGGGGAGGAAATCTCACCTCAACGTCCATAGCTGCAGCCTAGCAGCTGCTGAACTCAGCCTTGTCACCTCCAGAGAAACAGCCACTAGATTCCACAAAACAGTGACTCCTTCACACCTGCTCAGCTTAAAATACTGAAAAAGAAAAATGAATCACATGGAGCTATCATCACTCCGCATGCAGGGTGCAGTCACCTCCATCCTGTCCTCATAAAAAAGCTCTTCTGCTGTCCTCTCCCCTCAGCTCCTTCCCCTCGGCGTCCTTTTCCCACGAGCTCCTTGAAAGGCTGAGATGATGCCAGCAACGGACATCACAGTGACATCGCTCTGTTGGAAATAAAAAAAAAAAAAAGGTGCAAAAGTGAAAAAGAAGAAATGCTCCTACAGTAGAGGAAGTGAATATGGGACTTTGTATTAGGTATAAAGCGAGGCACCCTGTTTGCATTTGAAAGATCTACAAACAATACAGGTTCCTTCTTATCAGTTATGAAGTACACTTATATGGGCATTATAGGGTACACTTATATATAGTCACAATATTTCCAGAAGCATCAGCAGCTTTAATAAAACCACAGACACCTTTCATAAAGCCACATTACACTGCAAAAAAAGAAGCAATGTCACTGTTCGGTTGTGTGAGACTTTTAGTTGCTGATGCCTCCTATAAACAGTCTTTCTGACCCTGCAAAAGGGCAGTGGGAGAGCAACTTGTGTAGCCTCCATCAGCACGAGCATGCACGGCTCCACGTTGTAGCAAATTGCTGTCAAAATGCAGTTTGAATCATTTATACTGTGCTAAAATCCAATGTTTTACTACAATACTGCAACATAATTCAGATTTGCTCTGACAAGCACAGACTTGTGACAGTTTCTGATGTTTAAGTTCAGACACTCAATTTAGAAGTTTATATCCATTATGTTTTGTTTAGACTTTGATTGTCGTGGATTTGCGATGTGATTTCCAGCATTTGTGTAGCCAAGAACAGCAGACCTTGACTCCTGTGGTAGATAAAGATTTTCAACTAGTAAAAAAAACAGGGAAAAATAAGAAATGCGATCTTATCTTGTGATAATTCAAGAGAAATGGGCACTGAACTCAACGTGAACCTGTTTTATGGATTACTTCTGCAACAGTTGTGATCACATACAATAGAAAGTTCAGAGGTGTGACGCTGCATTGGCCTTAAGCCTGCTATCGTCTGAGGCACGTCCATGCAGCAGTTTATTTTGAAAATGTACATTAATATTACAGTAAAAATCACCTTTCACAGTTATAACAGTTAACTATGACCTTAACATAACTGTAGATGGTCAACTAAAAGGCTGGCTGTACTAAACTGCAAAGCCTCAGTTCTACGAAGTATGTGAACATGTTAGTGTTGATTCCAGAAGCTGCGCTGTACACAGTGTAAATGCTACATGCTGGTAAATGTAGCTGTTAGATATTTACTGTTAATATTTGTTACAGCAGGTTCAGGACAAAAGGTTCTGCTACAGTGAAAATCCTGTGTGTCCAGTTTTATAATGCATGCTGTGCAGTATTATACGACGGCTAAAACGCGATTCTCTCAGTTCTGTGAGCGCTAAAACTAAAACGAAACATTGTGACCACAAAAAGTGCGCGTTGAGAGATGAGTCACACTCAGAGTATCGTAGTGGGTTTTGTAGCTGCTGTCTTTCAGGCAATTCAAAACAGATAAGACCAAAGATAAGTAAATAAATGTATTACTTGTGCTTTTATTGAAAAGCACAAGTGTGTGAATGTGAGAGTGAATGAATAGTGGAATTGTACAGCGTTTTGAGGTTCTCGAAAAGCGCTATATAAATGCAATCCATTATTATTATTATTATTAATAGTATACGTGATTATATGACTATATGTGTATAAATGATCAATTCTTTGTTAGCAATTTTTCCAAATATGATTAAAAAGTAATATTTCAATATTAGGTTTGTTTTTACCAACCCAGGCAGCTATCTTCATTGACATAATGGTTTCCCTAGCCCCTTACCCTAAACCTAACCAGAACCTAATTGTAACCCTGACCCTAAAGCCACATTTTGAGCCTCAAAAAGGCCTTCAAACTTGTGAGGACCGGTATGTGTGTCCTCACAAGTGACTGTTGGTTCTCACAAGTATAGTAGAATGCAGATTTTGGTCCTCACAAGGATAGCTAGACAGGAACACACACACACACACACACACAAAAGAGGGAAAAAAACAGAAGAAAAGAAGAAGAAAAAGTTAAGTTTCGTACTTGAAAAGATTTCCCTATTTTGCAAAATATCATTAGGATGCAACAAAAGGTAAAATAATGATAAAACGGGAAGATGAACAGGGAACAGAAATAACCAACAAAGGAAAGGAACACATGTAATGTAATCTGATCTTGAAACTACCAATTGCTTATTTTGGAATTTGGAAATTTCTTTGAAAAACAAATATCGTTTTTGACCCCAGAAATGACTTCTAATGATCAAATAGGACTAAAGTCTTAATGCTGAGTACAATGTATTTGTAGATAGCAGATGGCTTTTTTGGTTCAAGTCACATTAAATGATGCAATACAGTGAATCAAAGGGCTTTTTGTGCCATAAAGGAAATTATTTTCAAAAGCTCTGTTTTTAAAGGTAAAATATTTTATACTCACAAAATCTCTCATTGACCTCATCTGAGGTGGGAATGATATGATCGGAATCTTGAGAAAAAAAGACTTAAACAAATAACGAAAAGGTGGATAAAACCAAACTCCAATCAAAGAAAATTAAACCTTTTACAAGAAACAGACAAAATGATCCAAAAGAGAATAAGCGTGATGATGGAAAATGGTAAATTCATATTTAAAATCTTCTTTTCTATAAGTTTAAATGGGTGGAAACACATTAGTATGGAACTGTGTCTGCAAGCGTGTTGGTAAAGTGTTGCGTTTAATGCATTTAAACATGAGTTTAGAGCATGTTTTTCTCTTTTCCGTGACTTGCAGTTTTGAATAGAGTTAAGTTTTGCTATCAACAGGATAAGGAAGCTGTCAAAAAAGAAGTACGCTTCATACGAGCAGTATTACAACTCTGCAGTACAAAAGCAGATAAGAGCAAACACCTTTGTAAACATTTTTGGGTGAAATATCGTGGCGAGAGGGAAAAAAAAGAATTGTAGCACAATTCTTGGAAGTTTGATATGGCTTGTGGTCTATTCTCAGTCAGACTATAGTTTAGATGCCTTGATAGCTTTGAGCCGTCAGCACGCAGCTCACTGAGCTTACAAATAGAAGCTGTTTTTGTGCTGCTGAATTCCCTCTGAGGGGATGTTTGTGAAGGTTAGACTGAGTTTTCAAAGATACCAGCTGTGATGGAACACAAAGGTCTTTGCTCTCCCAGTCATGCTTTTCCCTCAGGGTTAGATGAGCCATTTATACTAAAATACTGCTATTCCACGTTTGCGTGTCATCAGGAGATATCCTTTTAATTCCAAAGGGCTTATAAATAAAGTTTTAACTGTTGCTGTTTTAAGAGATGTTGGTGTGTGACTAGAATTCCAGTGTTTTTTATGTATCAGTACTTCACAGTAATAATCCCAAAGGACAAGAAAGGAAATCATGAATTTCTTAAAACTGCACCAGTGATTCTCCCATGCTAGCCACACAGTAAGAAGCTGTCCTAAAATAAAATTATGAGACACATCAGAGAAGCTCCAGGGAGTAATAGTGAGACAGGGTTAGGGTGCAAGCTTTGGTTCACAGCAGCCACTTTGAGGGATGAAATCTGTACAAATATTGATATTTATTAGTATCTTTGTACTGAGAAAGATAAAGAAGAAGTCAGCCAATGCAGCACACCAACAATAAACCACAGCACATCACCACCCTTTACCACTGCACAAGAGAAAATTAAAACTTGAGCTTCCTGTCACCGCAGGCTCTCGCTATGCTGTCCATACAAAGTGCCAATACTGCTGCAAGCACAGTGAGTCGCCTCACTATCTCTGAGCATCTGTGTTGACTCCTTTGCACTAAAGCATCGTAGCATATTGAGAAGCAGGTAACAGTGATCAAAATTACAGTCTGATTAAATAATATAATGAAATCTGGGCTTAAACAGTAGATTTTATGGTGAGAGTGTGTCAAGAAATTAACAACTGGGCTAAAACAATTAGCTAAAAAAAAAGGATTTTCAAGTCTGACCGATTTATTATCAAGGCAATGTCATTGTTAGCTATATGCCAATTTTTGGCTTCACAATTTGTAATGACTTAGAGCTCAAAATGTAAAAAGTAAAGACACAAAGGGAGAGACACCCTTCAAACGAAACGAGTGTTAGCTTAAACCATTAGCTTAGGCTCTAGATATAGTTAAAAATATACTGATAGCTAAGAGTAAGCTACTGGATAACAGGGATTTAAAGTAGCCTAAAACAGATGGATAAATGAGTGAAAATAGGGCATTGCAATTATGAATAAATACCTGTTAGCTGGAATTAGCAGGTAGCTGTAAACTGGATAATGGTATTGGATAAAAGTAGTAACTATTACAGGTGAAATTGCTAAAGCTAACGACAAGAGTAGGTAGTGGTTGAAGCAGGTCATAGTTGTTAAATTAGACATAGTAGATAAATACTTAAATGTGTAGCTTAGAGTCGTGTAGCATAGAAATGGATAAATGAAAGCTAAAGATAAAAACTAATGGTTCAAAATTTTATGGATACGCAACTGCTGAAAAAAATGGAAACATTTCTAGATGAATGGTTAGAAAAAAGTTATGGATATTTTGTGGTAAGTGTTGAAAACAGGCCTACTGGTCTAAACAGTGACAGTTAACTGATGTCTACTTATAAAACCAGTCTTAAACAACACCCAGTTTATGATGAAACTAAACACACACTGAATATGTGTCCTACATCAAGTAACAGCCTGTAACAAATCACAAAAGACGAGTAAAGTAGAGTGGTCACTGCTGTGTGACACAGTCCACTTGACTCTGTCTTTGTGTCTGCACTTGACTCATGGCCACAGTTACTCACATGAAGACACCAGGGGCAGAAAGCAGCTGTGCACAGTGACCCCCCACCTGTTGTGGCAATCTCGCTATTAAATCAAGGAATCTCTGTATGTGTGTTCTTCACATGGAGACAAACGTTTATTCTTTCTGCCTCAGACCTGGTGGCTGTACAGCTCAGGCCCTGACCAAGTGCACTGTCCGGTCGGGGTACTTTGAATGAGTGGTGTTCTCATTTTACAAGGTCTCTAGTTGCTAGGTAACATCTTTGACTTCACAGATGATGTCACACTGTTCTGTGACCACTGTCACCAGTTTATGTAACATAGTTTATGAATCAACATCCTCCACTCTAACATGTACATGCTACTACACCTTAGGGAGGAGACTTGTTAAAAACAAATTAATTTAAGCATATGTAACATTTGACACTTTAATAGAGGGACCACAGCGCCAGCAGTGCTTTTATCATTTCATATGTTGCATTTTAGAAGAATTATTCAGATTATGTGTCATAAAAACAATGATTGCAGGACAATAGGGGTACCTGATACTGTGATGGTAATGTTTTGCTCGTTTGTTTTTGCTTTTTATGTCTTTTCTTCTTCTTCTTTTGCACTTGAACATGATGTAATTGATTGTGAGGACAAGCAAAGCTGCATTATTTCTGTGCAACATAAACTAATTACGGCACTACAGCTGTTTTATTACTGAATCTCGAGTCTTCCGGTTGCAGAGGAAGCCCAGGTCGCAATACAGGTTTAAGAGATGAAGTATTTCATTTATTAGGTTAAGTGTTATAATAAGCTCACCGGGGATTTTGTGGAATCACTATCAGCAGACTTTTTTTTCTGCAAGCCTCTGAGAAAACCCACAGTATGCAAATACGCACTAGACATCAGTTTCCACAGAAACCTCACCTGTTTCTCATCTTGCCGTGGGCACTAAAGCAAAAATACGACTGTTACATGAAAATGTTCATTCACGTGTTCATAGTGTGAAAACTGAAAGCACTGCCAGTGAAAGTGAAGTCTGCGTTTAATTCATTTTTGCGCAAGATGCAGTCAGTCGGCGCGCACGGCTTACCTTTCGCTCCGCAGGCTTCCTTTCCTACAAATGGCAAAATTTTGATATCCAAAGGCACTTGATGAAACGAGGCGACAGAAAAAGTCGACTTAAAAATATTACGCAAATGACGGTTTTCACTTCCCACTGAGCGACCAACTTCTTCAATTCACGCCTTAAATTTTCCGTCCAGCTGCACTTCACTTTTTTTTCTTCTTTTTGTAAAGTTGACTTTAAAGCGCAGCTCAATAATAAAAACACACCATCGAGCTCTGATCGACGTGTCTCCACTGAAAGAAAGAAGACTCCTGCTTTTGTCACTTCACAAAGATGAGATCTGCTCTTTACTCTCGCTCTGCTCCGGTCAAGTGAGTGTCTCTCGCTCTCTCTCACACACACCCTCCATAAAACAGGCTGGCTGTACCTCAGTTTCCTCTTCGGGGTCAGACAGCTAAAAGCATGCTGTGTATACGTGATGATGGTGATGATGTCACGCGTTAAACACGGTGTGTCTGCTGTGCAACTTGAGATGCTCTGAATCAGTTAAGCCGGTTATCTTTCTAACACAGAGGGACAATTATCCGGTTAGTGCTCGGTACCAGAGCTCTGTCGCGTTTTATTACCTGGATAATGTGTGTTGAGTGGAAATGTAATGTTCTAGCCCCGGGCGAGGTTCAAACCCTGCGCGACATAAACAAAGGTGCAGATTTCAGGGGGATGTGCTCTCTTTTTAAATCCCGTCACCACCCCTGACTCAGCTCCGTCTCGCTTTCTCGCCTTTTCTTTAAAAGTCATTCTTTTAAAAGTAGTCTTGTCCAACAGTTCTTCAGGCTTCCCGAAAGTCTCCCAAAGGGTTTCTTTGGGATATTTGCTGATTTTTCACCAACTTTCAGTCTAGTCGTTGTACCTGACATTTTATTAGAGACATTTTGTGTCTGTGTGCGTATTATGCCCCTTCACACTGACCTGTGAATCATTCAATTAAAAATACAAAGGAAAAGAAAGAAAAGGCACCTAACTCAACTGATGGAGTGTTGTGTGTGTAGACACAACAATAAGCTTTATCTACACATAACAGACAACTTGGCAAAGAATCAATTTTAAAATGTCTTTCTGTATTGTGTTACCATCTTGTTACAAAAGCACAGCATTCGCTCCAATTTCTTCATCTGAACACCAAAGACAGTCTGACAGGCATAAAATAGTGTTTGTACAGCAAGATTCTCAAAAAGATGTTTGCTAAAAACTTGGCATATCTTGATGAGACAGAAGTGTCATCAGAAATGGTGTCAATAAAGGTTAGCTGTTAGGAAGCCATTCTTAATGAAGGGAAACAGAGAGGAAAGGACGAGGAAGTTACACAAGAACAAAAGTCAGTAAGTAAGTAAGGGGTCTTATGAGTGATGAATCCAATTCTGAAGTTCTTGGTTTGTCATCAGTATGTACAGAGAGGTTGAGTGAGAGGGACAGGGAGTGTCTACAGCCATCTGTAAAAACAGTAGAGGCTCAGTGGTGTTGGCGATCTTTCCAAAATTGATGGAATTATGAAGACAGAAAAGTACTGGGTCAGATTTTGAACCACCACGTAACATCTGGAAACCATCTGATTGCCAACAACACCATTCTTGAGCGTGAATATGATCACTGCCAAAGCAATAAAAGCACACCTGGATAGACATGACTGAAGCAGTGTGGGATCATCCTGACAGAGAATGGAACAAAAGGCAGAAGAGTTCTGAATCTCTCAGTCTTTTTTATTATTGTAGGGTCTTTACCTGACAGTATAAATGGCCTTAAGGCGACTGTCTTTGTCATTTGGCACTTTAAAAACAAAGCTGAATTGAATGTCCTTGAAGAAGCCTGAAGAATTGTTCCTGAACACTTCTTACAGGAATGACAAGAAAGCTGCCTAAGATTTATCAGGCTTGTACCAAATATTGAAACTTGAAGTTTTGCAAAATCTGTTTTCTATACTGTATTTTCGAGCATGTTTGTACAGGATTCAATACATTTCTGCACCCATTTTCCATTTTCCTTGCAAAATCTAAAAAAAAAATTGTTTGATTTGAGACTTTTTCACAGTACTATAGTGTTGTGATCAGTCAGCTGGTACCATGTGTAAGCACGTCGATGACCATGGAAGAAAATGGGAGCTAAGGTTTAGTAGTAATTTGTTTTCCAATATAGAAGTGCTGTTTATCCAGTACTTCTGAGGTAATGTAGCCTGCTTCTTGTTTTCAGGCTACTTGGTAATAGGTGAGATGTACTTGACTTCCTAAGACCATCAAAGGTATGTGATAAGATAACTGGAATGTTGGGAGGTTTTATACATGAGCAATTAACTAAACATCCAGCGGGTTACACAATGAAACACATAAATCAGTCTAATACAAAACAGATAACTGGATAAGTGTTTTACTGTCATCCAGCCTTTTATCCTTAACAAGGTCGGGGGTGGGGGCGATGGGGCACCTGGAGCATATCGCAGCAGTCACAGGGCAAAAGGCAGGGTGAGAGACAACCACTTGCACTCACTCCTATGGCCAATTAACCTAACCCCACTAAATGCATGTCTTTGGTCTGTGGGAGAAGCCATAGCACCCACAGAGAACCCATTCAAACATGGGAGAACATGCCAACTACACACAGAAAGGCCTGCGCCAGTTGTTGGAGTCAAACTCAGGACCTTCTGGCTGTGAGGCAACAGAGCTAATCACCATGCCACCATCCTGCACTGTTTTGATCATTTGATCTGAAAAGAAGCCAGCGCAACAGAAGGACAAACAAGTAGTTCATATCCGTGTGTGTGTGGTGAACTATAATGAATGAGACGATCTGAAAGCCACACTGGATTATGTCCTACTTTATGTTTGTTATGTGGTACCTGGTTTTTGTCCTTTAACTACAGACATTTGCACCACAGAACGATGCAGCAAACGTATAAACTGGTGCAAGAGAAGCAGAATGCAGGAAATAAGGTTTCTGATGCTCATCATTTCCTGGGGAAGGAACATCTTCTCCACCACCCCCACCTCCCCAAGCCCAGCCCACGGCTGAAAAAGGACAACAAACATGGCTGTTCAAATGGTCCTTTATAACTACGAGAGAAAAAACAAAGCAAAACCAGAACGCTTTTTTATTTCTTACAACTGATTATCATCATAGTGTGCACTTAATACTGTAGCTTAGTCCCTTTATACACACACACACGCATACATACACACATTTATTCAATCAGCTTTCACTTAGCTGAGGGACTGTTTCAGCACTGCATGTAGTGTGATCAGGAAAGTAAATCCACTTCAACGACAATCTGCATCAGACTGTAAAATGTGGTATTATTATTAAAACAATACGAAAAAAGGCAACATGGAAACAAAAAGACAAATTAAAGCATGTTCAGTGAAACTCTCAGAGCATTTTCAAGTAAACAAAGAAAAATACAAGTAGCATGATGTAGTGGACCCACTAAAGACATAAAGCTCTCTTCACATCCTCTTTAAGGGCCTTTTTCTAAAGGACCAAACACCGTCGTCCATCGCGGCTGCATCATGTGGCGGTGGAATGCGCGCCCTAGCTTTTGCTGGCCGTCTGGTCTCTCCTCAGCAGGCTGGGCTCGGCGGTCATCAATCACCACACGTCAGCACACGCTGGACGTTGTAAAAAAGAAACGGTCCCAAGATCACTAAAGCGTGATCAAAACACATTCCACTTTCAGGATCGCGAGGCTTCGAATCTCCTTTGCGCCTCTCGTTCCTGTCGGGAGCAATAAAACACATGGGCCAGCGGTGGAATCAGGCAGAGCACAATGTTTTTTTAAAAGAAAACTAACAAAAGGCTGCTAATCCTCAGCGTCTCGCCATCAGCAAAGAGCCTCTGCCTTCAGAAGTCATTAAATAACTCAGTCTCACTCCATCTCGTACACAAACACAAACAGTCGATGTGACGGGCTCGTGTGCTCACTTCAGATCACTGGATGTCCACCGCTGTTTTACACACAGTAGCAACGAGCTTTTGGCAAACGGCTCGCTTCGAAATCAACACAGAAAAATGTCGTTTCTAATGCAGCTATTGATACCAGCTGGCAGCTCTACGCAGCACAGTCACCTTAACCGGAGACACGAAGAGGAAAGTCCAACATCAGCTTCAAAAACAAAAAGATTCACAGCCATCGCTCATGATCAGCGTTTCTCGAGAGGCACCAACATGAAAGAGAGGGCTTTTCCACAAAACCATGTCCGCACTGTGAAACTGGTCTGGAAATACGGCTGCAGCTTAAAAATGTCACATTTTCAGTCTGAGAAATATCTGCTGAACTATTAAGGCAGGATATTATTGTGGAATACATTAAAAAAAAAAAAAAGCTTATCTCAGTGCAGCTATTCAAAGTGTGTGTGTTATAAATCGATAGACATGTAAGACAACGTTAGCAATGACTTCACTATAATGCACTACGCAAATAAATAGAGTGAACTTGGTATGTTGAGGCACACAGCAGTCAGACAGCGTGACAGTAATGGTGCAGACTGAAGTTAGAGTTATTACATGGCATCGTGCTCCACAGTATTTCTTTAGTAATGCTTGGTCATATTATCAACTTTATTAACACTGCAAAAGCACAAAATCACCAAAACATTTTGGTGATTACCTAATAATTTGTGTATAATTAAAATAAACGGCCTTGCAACATTTCTGGACGTTAAAGGAAGAGTTTAAAATCTTGTGTAACATATGCGTTTGGTTTCTTGCTACGAGTTTGATCTTAATATGTCTGATTCCCCCCTTAAAGGTCACACGTTGTGCACCATTCATGTGCTTATTTGATTACCTTTTGGAAGTCCAGTTCTAGCCACCTGCAGGTGCAAATATATAAATTCACCATAGACCTCGATTGTACACAGAAAGCAAACATCTGCATCGAAACATCCAGATTTTCACATCTGGGACACTCGGGGACAAAGCAATAAAGGGAGGTGCGGGTGCTTGTTGCTTTTTTTGACACATAGTTGTGCACCTTGATTTTGAACTCTTGACTCGAGGAAGGCAAGTGTTAACCACTACCATTTCCTTCTACAAGATGAAATTTAACTTAAAGGGTCACTGATTTGACACAGTACAGGAGGTCCTGTTTGCATCGCACACACAAACATCCAAGTAGTCAGAACAGAATTTCCAGGGAAAGCTCTAAAAATAGCAGCTGAAGGCAGTCTAAAGGTGCAGAAGGAGGTGACCTTGAAGGGTAAGGCGTTTGCTTTTCACAGACAGTTCACAGAACTTTTGATCACACTTTACAGATCAGAGCCAAACTGAGGTTTTCATGTCTGGTTACTGGCAAGAAAGCAGCAAAACGCATCACTGAAAACATCCACCTGCTGCTTTAACTGAAGCACTGCTTTGGCCTAAAATAATTTTTTTTTAAAAACTCATGAAAGTGTCTAGTCTTGCTTCCTAAAACCAGAGCCTGGCATGAAATCTACAGCTGAGTCCATTATCTAAGGTTCCAGTTTTCTAGTTACTCATAGCTTGATTATGATGAAATGTGTGCTGTATGTGCCCAATGAATGAAGTGCACGACGGCAACTCCAGGCCTATAAAATACAAACACGTTATATAGTTCTTCAAATGAATATTAGTCTAAAGTCTTGGATCTATTACAGAAAACCTATCATAGTGTGTTAGTGCGGCTTAACAACAGAAAAGTGCAGCAGAGTTGTAGAACAAAGTGCACACCTGTCCTTGAAAGCAGTCAGTCGTGATCAGCATCAATGAATGAATGAATCTGAAACTAGTTTGGCAACTCCTCAAATCCTCAGCTTTACAAACTGGAGAAGAAGAAAAAAAGAGCTTGTTTTCTGGTCTCCTGCATCAAAACTCACACAGGCACTTTATCCGTTGTATGAGAGGCATCTGTTATCGCACTGCAACATCTGGAAGACTTGGAGTAAAATCCTGCATCTGTCTCAAGTCTGACCAAAGGGAATTTACAAAGTTTTAGGGGGAAATTCCAACATGACTAACCTTTGGTTTCTTATAATGTAGAAACTGAACATTTACGGGGGGAAACATCCAGTAATTATTCCCCATCAAAGAAAAGCCTATGACAAACCTTATGCTGCAAAGCAGAGTGTTTAAAGTCAGATTTGATGGAATTCCCCTTGAACAAACTACAACCTGGAGAATGGGTGCAGAGCGGAGAAACGTATGCAAGACAAAGCCAGATAGAAGGCACTGAGACTTGGCTTCTTTTTCACGCTGCTACTTCAGGCATGAATTGGAGGAAAAGATGAACCACAGGTATTCACATCCTGTCCTTCTCATGGCTTTCTAGTATAATGGTAAACAAACAGGCAAGCCCCTGGACTACAACTCCACACAAGGGTCTCCTTAGCTGCAGTGTGAGGATGTGGCACTTGTCCAGCAAAGTTCTGGTCTGCAGTTAGTGTTGTTAAATAGCGTGGACACACTTGCAGCATGACAGTGCTGCTGTGATGCATGGGGAGGGAGTAAGGAAGAGTTGACCGTGCAGTTGGATTGTTGCTGAGAGCTCATGACGGTCAGTGTGGCTCTGATTGTGCTGCAGGAGAAGGGCGAGGGAGACGGTGAAGTCAGGTCTCAAAGTACTTGTAGATGGCTGTAACGTAAGTCATGACACTTTGCCAGTCTGGCCTCTCTGTGTGCACCATCTCATTAATGTCCTGGAAAAGACAAACAGACACTTTAGACACTACATATTTTATATGATGTTTTTCACTTCATTAAAGGGCATTATTTATAATTTATCAATAATGATTATGGTTAAACACAACCAAGTCGTCTTGATAATAAGAGTTGCCAACTCCAGCTGTAACAGCAGTAAGTAAACCCTGAGTGAAGCATTTGATTTATGATATGTACCTACTGATGAACAAGGCCGGATAGCATTGGAGAGGATCCTGTATAATATTTACATTTTCAACCCATTCAAATAAACTTCCAGATGAGTTTGACATTCTGGGAAACTCCTTAGATTTGAACATAATCATGTTCAATGTGAGTCTACAGCTAGCACCTGGTCAGCATGCTTTCAGTTAGCATAAAGGAAAAACAGCTAACCTGGCTCTGTGGAATGGTAACAAAATCTACCTGTAAGCACCTCCAGATCTCACTGACCAACATGTTTCATCTCATTTGTGTAATCTCAAGCATCACCCTGAAGAACGAAGTCAAAAGCCATGCACCATAACTTCCTGATAAGCTGTCTCTAAAGCTAATATAACTACAAACACTACATTTAAAACACAACCCAAACATTTAAAATTGTATTAAGGCTAAAGTTAAGCATGATTACGGCTGGTCTCTACAACTACCAGGTGGCTGCTGTCACAGCTCTCTGCAAGGCTTCTCCTCAGCTCATTCAAGTCACTGCTGGACCTCCTAATCATGCCTGAGCCCCTCTGCAGCATTTTCAGGGGAGCTATCTGACAAACAGCACGAGGGTGATCACCCTAACACGCCATTTAAAAAGCTGGTAGCAGTCTATAGATAGCAGTGATAATTTCATTCTTTAATAACCTTTGTAATAGTTTTTGTCAACAACCTTTTTTTGTGGAACAAGACGATATCTAAGATGAAATGTACTGACAAGATGAAAATAGAAGAAAAAAAAAATCCAATCAGAGCCTATCCGGTTGTTCAGTCTGACGTCACTAGCCGTGTCTGGACCTAAACTCCGCTGCAGGTCCATATATCAAACGATCACTATGGCATTACTGAGAGTTGAAAAACTGTCTAAAGTCTTTCATCTTTAATAAAATGATCAGCGTTCTGCTCTACCAGGTGTAACAATTGAGTTTAACATCCAGGCATCCATGAAAACGGAATTTATGACATTTAACGGAGTTAGAAGTTAGCAGGGAGTTAGCTCGCTAGCTTCTATCTAAATACAATATAGCATGTCCTGACTGCGGGGTTTTGGAAACAAATTAAAACGTACAGCTCTGTTATCACTTCCAACATAAATGAAGACAGAAAACTGAAAAGCAGTAACGTTTGTAGGGTTACTGAAGTTGGGCTAGCTGGTGATGATGTGCTACGTGACCGCTAGCGACACAGCTATGTTAGCATAATATAAACAAGCTAACTTTTTTTCCACTCGATAAAAGTTAACGTGAGTGTTCTCGGTGGTCAGGAACAAATGTAATCGCATGGCAGGATGCTGTAAAAGGACCAAACTTCAGCCAGGAGAACAACTGAGATAATCCATCCACAATACGAGGTTAGTCATTCATATACTGCTGCATTGGCTGTGCTGTAGTTACATCCTAAGGTTTTAAAAACTGAGCTTAAATAAATGATTAGTGGTAATAAAAGCCGAGGGAGGTCAACAGTGATCACTGACTGTTTTAGGAGCTTTTTGAGATCAAATAGAAGAAAATACATAACATTAAACATGTTAACAACACAAAAGCCATATTAAACGCAGACTACTTTAGGCCCGGAAGTAGGATTCGTAGCGTCATCACTGAACAACCGGATTAAGTTGTATACAAAGGTGGGACGAGTCTGGAATCAATCCAATCAGAAGTAATCTCCTTGTGCTGTAAAGCTTAGTTGATCATATTTGAGCATATTTGATCTTTGTGACAAAATATCAGTTCTTGGGAGGAAAAGAAGAGCAGATATGGACACATTTCGCAATTTGATGTCATGGGTGCTTAGTGAAGCGAGGTGAGCAACTCTCCCTGTTAAAAACAGGACAAACTTTTATATTTTAGAGATTACGAATTAAATCAGAATGTTCTGTCAAAATTATCACTGATAACCAACCTAGCTGGTATTGGTTGCCAGTCTGCAATAGATAGCAATGCAGTAAGTCTTGGTTATTATGTCTGTTTTTTTATATATACAGTCTTTGCTTAACTGGTAAAAAGAATCAGAGAGTCTGTGACAGACGAAGTGAGGTTGACAGAGAACCAGTATACACTAAAACAAAGAAGGAAGGCTTTGTAGATTCATATTAAGACCATTCCTTTTCAGGTAACCTTACCTTACGTTGACTTTTCATTGAGCCAACATGGTGTAGCAGTTAGAAATCCATGTTGGCTAAAGCCGCACATTGTTTAAACACATGTACGCTTGTACTAACTTAGGACGCTGTCCAAATTTGAAATAAAAGTCAGTGTATAGCTCAGATCTGTGATGATAGATGCACAAGCAGCTGAGTGAAGTTTATGAGGTTAAAAGCAGAACTATAAACGGATCACAATTAGAAAGCAGACTGCAGGTTAACTCCAGCCAGAGATCACAACAAGCAATCTGTGCGAGCTTGGCTGCCGTATTGAAAAGCAATGAAAAGTATATTCTCTATGCCATCCGTTCTAAATTTGTGTCAGGATTTTTGCTGTATTTTATCTTCATTCCTGGGGTTTTATTTTAATGAAGCTTACCAAAGTGCATTTGATGCCCACGCTCTCTGCGGCCTGGAAAGCTAAGGTGAAGTTTCTCCTCTGATGAAAAGAAGCCACAGTTTAAGTCACATGTAATGAAACCTGATGATTAAAAGAAGTTTGAGCTTTTCTTCCGAACGTCACTTGCCTTCTCCTGGCTGGTGAGCTCCTGGTACGGGATGTGTGCGGGCAGGTAGGTGTGGAGCACGGCGCAGAAGGCCAGGCCATCGTTCCAGCTGCTGCTGAAGTTGGTAATATCAATGTTCTTTAAAAAAGAAAAAAAAGAAAAAAGAAAAAACACAACACAAAGGTGATCCATTTAAACTTTGATCATACTCGACAGAACATTTACAATCCAGACCACAAATCAATAGGAAGCTATTTTCTGGGTAAGGTGTCAAACAAGACTGTACAACATTTCATCCTTTGGACCTTTACATCATGAACGTCACCGCCAGACGGCCGATCTCCACATCGTTTCAGACAACACTATTGCTCACAATCAATTCTGCTTTCACGGAACCATTTAAAATGATTTATCTGCTCGATCTGATGACGGTCCTGGGATTTTATATGAAGTGTCAACACTACTCATCCATATCATATCATATCTATCATCTTTTCCACTATCAGCTGCCATCTGACCTTTAAAATCAAAAGATTTACAGCATCCTGCAAACAACCACTTAAATTATATCCTCAAATATCTTTAATGTCATAACTATAATCTACACCATATGCAGTGATGCAGAGAGAGCACTGTGTTTATCAGAAAACTACATCACAGGATATACTAAATGTTGCCCACTTCCTGGTGAAGACCTAAGATGCCATGGTAACTATACCTTAGATCAAATAAAAAGGGTTGGGGTGATGGCAGAGGACTCTTGGCACATCTGTTTATTGCTGCTTAAATCACTCTGAGGTCGTCACTGGATTTATCTTTATTTTTTTTAACCATAGCTTTAAAGAGCCTGCGGTGAAATTAACAAGTGAGACCTACGCAGAGCAGTCAGTCTGCAGCAGCATGTAAAGGGTACTGCAAAGTTAAAGGGTGTAAAGGGAGACAAAGAGTTCATCCCAACTCAGGAGTTAAAGTTGTGACATTATTTACCTTTCTCTACAATGAGGTATTGCTGCCCGTGGCAGAGTGCACCACTGCATCTACCTATGAACGAGGAAATGATGCCGCCTTCATGTTTTTCATTTTATCTCGCTGATAACAGTTTACTGTGCAATCTTAGCACCACATTAGACCTGCATCATGTTACTGCTTATGCACACCCTCCGCTGATTCTTCTCATTAAAAGCATTCAACTAGCATCTGCAAACATGTTTCCATAGTGTGAGTAGGTTGTTTTTAACACTCATTTGGAGGATCACGTCCACCCCCTGATCATGCTAAGAAACTTTATACACAGAATCGGAACACAAAGATCGCAAACACACAAAATTCCAGCTTCATCTTTTTATTCTTGGACTCAACTAGAATAGCTTTCCATCACTGACAGTTCAATACAATCCTTATTTAGCTTCTACTGGGCTGTGTGCAGCCCCTCAGTTCATCCTCTATCTGATTGAAAAAAGCCACTTTAACTCCCATCTGACTAACAGCTCCTGACAAATAAAAGGTACTCAGAGTAATCTGAAACCTAAGCTTTTGGCTCACATACATCATTAACAGTACATACGCTGACCTCATTACATTAAACATGGGCCAATATGAGCCATTGCTACAGAAAGTTTAGTGTTAAAACCTTTAACTATTAGAATTGCAAAGGCAGTAATTTTCCACAAGGCAACATGTCAGAATGGTTGTGCAAGAAGCCTCAAGCGGAGATGAGGAGTGGGCTTCAGAGGTCTGGTGATCTCATTTCTTTCTAACTCCACACCCCCACGTTCTATTTTCAAACTTGAACTCAGCCTTTAGATTGTATGCAGCTCCCTCTAGAGATGCAGAAGCACTTTATATACTCTTTGTCACATATAGTGTACGACTACAGCTGCACTTTACCTGTAACTTTTGAAACACCTCAGTCAGCATGTACAGTTGCTTTTTATCATGGGGACACTGACAGAAGAGAGCTACCTGATAGCCCTCAGTCTTCTTCTGGCACCACTTCAGCAAAGCATTCCTCTTAGAGCCTCCGTACTCTCTGGCCAGTGCTGACAGCGGGTCCTTTCTCTCCTCTCTGTAACAGAAACAGAGGAAAAGCACAAGCAATCAGTTTTAAGACATTTTCCATACCAAAAAGGCAACAAGTTCATCTGATTTACTTAATGAGTAAAGAAAAGCCATCATGAGCTGGGCTATGGAAAAAAACAACAACAACAACAACAACACAAAAAAGGGATCAAGAAACATGAGATTAAAATCACTGACAAGAATGGAAACAGACAATGTTTTTTAAGTGCCAATGTGAGCACATTAGAAACACATCAGAGGTGAATCAGTGGATCAACATGTGGTACCTTAAGCGGCTGCGGGCTGTGGGAGTGATGGAGGCGGTTGGGGAGGAGGAGGACAGAGAGAGTGGGGAGGAGGCAGCACTCATCGCCATCAGGGAAGATGACGAAGACCCCTCCGAGGCTGACATGTCCCTCTTAATCTCCTCACTGCTCCGGCGGGTCACTGTTTAAGTCACGGGAGAGGAAATCAAACTCAGCTTTTCGTACTGAACTACTGACCGAGTTACTTCATAATTAGTTCATAAAACATAGCCAGCATCTCTAACCTGAGATCGCCTTGGAGGAGTCAATGTTGGAGACCCTCTGGAGGGCAGATGGAGGTCGGCTAGCTGAGGTTCCCCTGAGAAGGTGCTCGGCTGTAAACATCACAGTAAACACATACAGAACAATTTACTCTATGAGCAACTTCCTCTGAAATGAGATGTCATGGTGGGGGCAGAGGTCAGTAGAAAGCCACATTCCAGTCCCTCAGAGTTCAGGGAATACCGACGCACAAGGCCGACACACTCACCAAGAAAACAATAAATCAGTGAAGAATAAATGGACGACTGAAGGCTATGGCCAAGACTGCACGTTCACATGAAACACTTGAACTCATTAGTGTTGAGAATGAACCGAGCAAACCAAGCACTCATTATTTCCTGCTTATCATCCTCTACACATACAGGAAACCTGCTAAGGTCCAGGCCTCTGAGAAAAACAGTCCCTCCATATACCCTGAGAGAGGGGACAGCCCATTAATCCTATTAATCACTGTGACAAAGGACTGAAATATTATATGGGTAATCCTCATGAACAGGACAATATTCTGCATGTTTATATGCGTACACCCAGCAGCTATGAAAAGCAACAGTTCCTACATAAAGAAACAGATTTATTTTTTTTTTATGTAGAATATGTACCTGGCATGGAGATGTCTGTGTAGCTGGGCCTCTTATCACTCAAAGAGGAGAGCGGCTTGGCTGATGACATTGACCCAGTTATGGAGTGTCTCTGAAACAGCAGAAAAACACCTTTTATTGCACAGTTAAAAAATAAATAAATAAATCTGAATGCAGTGATTTGTAAAACAGTAGGCGGAGCTTCACTTCTGTAATGTTATCTGAGCTAAAAGCACAACACAAAAATCACGCTGATATCATTGGAGAGTGTCACATGATCAAGTATAAGAGCCTGTAATACTATGTGAAAAGGAGAAGAACCCAAAAATCCCCACCATTCAAACCCTTTAGAAGCCCAATGCTTAAAATGTACAGTGTTGTGCAAAAGTCTTGAGCCATCCCTCATTTCTTTAAATTTTTTGGTGTGACCACCTTAATAATTCAAGCCTGGACTCTCCACAGTCCAGGATTTTCAGTCTTCAGGTTTTCCTTATAAATTTCCTTTATTAAGAACAGCTTCTTGACAGACAAGGCTTCAGTGAACAGTAGATGCTTCAGCTGAAGGGCCAGATCTCTCAGGTCCTGTGTCAGGTCTTTGCTGGACCTTTTCCTATTTCTAAATGACATGAGTTTCAGATACTGTTCACCTGATGTACATGTTTTTTGTAGGACTGCCTGTTCTTCTGAAAGACCTTCAGAAATTATTTTTGAAGGTGCTCAAGATCACTTTAAAAGGATTCATTATGGCACCTTGGAAGAAGCATAAGCATGTGCTCGATGAGGAATATAATTTTTGACCTTGCACTAGTGTGAAATAGTATGTAAAGCAGTAAGCTAATAAGGGACAAAAATGCTAACATGTTAATTAAAAACCTTTTCCAGTACCTGCATGGGTGAAACAGCAGCTGCTGGGGGCGTCTTCATGGGACTGGGGCTGAGGGGGGTTCGAGGTAACGGAGCAGCTGGAGCTGTTGGAGGTGTTGGAGCCACAGAGGCACCATTTGACGTTGGACCTGAGATATAAAGAAGCAAAGGTTCACATCCAGTCATATAAAGTTTAGTTGGGACCTTCTTCAGCAAGCAGACAAGCCTGATATGTCAGGAGTCCTGTCTGCAGTAAATCAATAAAAATGCTGAAAATGTATTGAGAATATATTGTTGGGGGGTAAGACTTAAATTTATGTCACTTGTCTTAGTCAGACTGGTGACTCTTGACAAAAAACTAACTAACAATATGGGCTCTCTTTGGTGAGGGAATTTGGGGAAAAAAATACAACAAAAGCAGCAGCGAAGGTCTAAAAATCTAAAACAAAGACAGTGTTGTACCTTGTGAGGCACTATCGAAGCTCTTGATGAGTGTTTTGACGGTGGGCGAGGGCTCCGAGGAGGTGGAGGATCGCCTGCTGAGACCCATCCCCTGTCTGAGAGCAGCTAGGTCCCTCTCCACTGCATTCATGTAGTTATACACTCTGCCTCTCTCCTCATCCTGCCTGGAAAACACAAAGCACTCCACTGAGCATGTGCACTCAGAGCACCTGTGGTGTCAGTTTTGACATTATCAATGCAAAAATGCCTCTGCTCAGTAATTTACCGAGATAGAAAACAGAATGTGTAACTCACAACTTATTTTTGTTGTTAATTCAACTTTGGATTTAGCACAAGCCCTGCTACTGAGCATCTAGTATCAAATTTAATGAAAATATGAAATATCCCAGTTTTTTCTCCTAAAAATAAATAAATAAATAAATAAATTAGGAGCTGACTGTTGCAGCTCTTCCACGCATCTCTCTGCGGGTCTTACTTGCGACTCTTGACTTCGTCCAGCTCCTTGCTCAGCTTCTCGTTCTTCTCCTGTGCTTCCTGAAGTCGGCGCCGCAGGTCACCAATCTCCTCCTGTGCTTCCGACTTGATGTCATTAGCAATGACGACAGCGGTCTGCAGATCAGCCTGGAACTGACGCCACTCCATTGACTCCTCCTGCACGCACACACACACACACACACACACACTATGATACAAACAGCTGAACATTGTTTATGCTCATAACAGCAGACCCCTCAGCAGTATTTTATCAATACTGTATTTAGCAGTATGGATAAATTCTTTTGGCCACCAGAGGGCAGTTTTTCCTATTTGTAATGACAGACTTTCCTTATAACAGAAACATTAGCATTCATTTAAAATCAGGCCTTCATGAATTCCCCTTTGCGCTCCGTTTAGGTTTCCATCAGCTCCTAAAGGAAATATCTGCGCTTCTAAAAATGCCCCGCTTTGTTTACCAGTTAGTTGTTACGTTTTCTATCTGCTTTTTTGTGTCAAAATATCAGGGGATTCTGCAGCAAACCTTTTGAAAATTCCACAGTGATGGAAAAATTTTGGTTTGTGGAGCTAGAAGTCATAATACTGCATTTATTTAGTATCCAGATTTTATACAAAGTACTGTCTTAAAACCTAGTTTTTGTTCCTTCTAGTATAACCTTTACTTGCTCATAATCAAACAGCCTCAATCCACACTCTTTCACAAACGTGTGCACGTTCACATTCTGTGTGGCTGACTTTGTAAGACCATGTTTCGATTTTGTATCCCAGAACTCCTGTGACAGAAGATAAAAGTTATGGCTGCTGTGATTACATTCCAGAGTTGCAAAAGTCCTTCCTGAAAGCACCACTGACTGCTGGACAATACTTTTTATTTGATAAGACTTCAAAACTCATTGTTCTGGTGCTACAGCTGTGCTTCCTGGATCATATTTCATCATCTTGGCCGGCTGACAATGAGACTGGGGGATTTTTATGGCTTCATCTGACATGGTCAGTAGAGAGAGGAACAAAATATGGGAAAGGGGAAGGGAATGATATACAGCAAAAAATGGTCCAGCGCTACGTGTGACTCCTCAGGTCACTTCATGGGTGTCTCGTGTTGTTTGCACCCGAGCTGCGTGGCTATCAAGATTTTTAGGCTGTTGGATGTCAGCAGTTTTTAAAAGATGAGCACCTTTCAGTACGAATGTCCACTTACTCTCAGCCTGCGGTGAAGAATCTTAATCTCTCTCTCCATGTCGTGCTTCTGGTCCTGCAGCTTCTTCACAGAGTCTGAAATCAGAAGGCAATGTTTGGTGATGCTATCATTAAAGAACGCACTGATTCAAAAGCAGACGTCCTTTTCATATCAGAATCTCTAAGGCAAGCTGATGAGCATGCTCACATTGTTCTACTACTTGATAAAAGTTGGCCTTCAGCACAAGCGTCCACTCGAGTTAGAGTGTGTCTGCAGCCCACTTACTTTCCAAATCTGTGATAATGAGATTGTCGTGGAGTTTCAGAGCTCGGTGCTGCTCCACCTCATCCTCCAGTTCAAAGATGGTTTCCTTCATGTCAGCGATCTCTGTGTCCTTCTCCTGCAGCTCCATGCGCTGCTTCTCCAGTGCACGATCCTGCTCAGCCATTTGCTGCTGCGCCTGCTCCTGGAAGTCTCTGTATTCACTGTCCAGCTGCGCACAAACAATTAAAGTATACTTCATTTAATTAGACAGTAGACAAGACATTAGGTAAAAACTGACTGCAATAAATCTTCACAATAACCTGCCTGCTATTATAACTACACATCTGTGCAGTTAGCTCTGTATAGTCTTTGAGAATGTGTACCATTCCTTGCTAAAGGCTGACTCTGGAGAGCTGGTGATACTAAATTTGTGATATCTGAGACACTGATGGACGGGCAGTAATAAAGCTGTAATTTTCATAACCCAAAAACTGAGAGTTGTTGCACCCTAGATTAAAGTAAAGACATTTAGGTCAAACGCCTCAATTTAGCTTCTATTTGCGTGAAGATCTCATGTTCCACTCACTGTCCTTGAACTAACCTTCCTGAAAGTCTCCTGCAGCCGGCTGAGTTCGCCGTGGGCCTGTTCCATCTCCTCCTGCATCTTTGCAGCTTTGGCCTCAGCCTCCTCTTTCCCCAGCCGAACACCTTCCAGCAGCTGACAGATGTCATTTTTGTCCCCCGCAGTGTGCAGAGAGTACAACTCGGCCACTCTCTGCCTCTCTTGATCCAGCTGGGCTCGGCAGCGGCTCAGCTCCGCCTGGTCGTTGCTCACGGCTGCTTTGTACTCTTCCAGTGTGGCCGCCATGGCAGCTCGATCCTGCCTCTCCGAATCCAGGAGGCGCTCCATCTGTTGGTTCCTCTCCTTCAGCACTCCCATCATCTCCTGAGCTTCAGCATTGTCCTGCTCAGCCATCTTTAACGTGTTGGATAGGTGCTGTTGCACCCCCAGTAGCTGCTCTCTCTCAAAGCGGGCATTATCCGCCAGATCTGCGTAACGCTGCTCCAGCTCCATGTAGCGCCCACTCTTGATGTCCTCCTCCAGCACGTAGGATATATGATGCTCTTCGAGGAGCGAGCGCAGGTATTCAATCTGGCGGCCGTAGAGCTCCAGCTTGTCGCTCTGCTGGCACAAGGAGTCCATGAGGATGACTTTCTCCTCTCCGAGCCGCTCGTTCTCTCCATTCAGCTCCTGTGTGATCTGCTGCAGGTCAGCCAGTTCCTGCAGTGTCGCCTGAAGCTCCTCAGCTGTGCTGTGCTGATTCTCCTCCATCTGTTGGATGCGCTCCGTCAGACAGGCTACTGACACCTCACTGGCATTGCCACTGCTACCCCTCCGTGAACGCTCCCTGCTAGGTGCACACTCTGACTCAGATGACGAGGAAGCTCCAGATGGGGCGTCCAGAGCATCGTCACTGGAGGTGACAGCTTGGTAGACCTCACTTGACTCACTATCCAGGTTGTCTGCCGAGCCTCCATGCTGGTGTCCTGTGAGAAGATCCTCCAATGAGCCAGGGGCAGAGCCTTCCACTGAGGAGGTCATAGTACCTGTGCCACCACCATCGCTGTGCCCACTGCCTGCAGCCAGTTCTGGACTCAGGGAGGAGTAGTTGAACAGCTTGTCAGAGCCATCCAGCCTCTGCTCCAGGGAGAATCCCAGAGCATTCAGCCGATCTTTCAGCATGCGGTTCTCGCTCTTCAGCAGGTTGAGCTCCTCTCTGATGGCTTGATTCTGCTCTTGTAAGAGAATCAGAGTGGACTCCACATCAGCGGCCGTGATGGCTGAAACCTGGGGCTTCTCTTCCTCCCCAGCTTCTTCCTCCTGTGGCACCTCCTTCCCACCAAGGCCGAGTTGGGCCCTCATGTCCCTCAGCTCGCTGCGAAGGTGAAGGATTTCCACGTCTTTGCTCTTGGCCAAACCAAGCAGGTCTTTGACTTTGGCTTCCAGAGCCACTTTATCATTAATCTGGCCATCTGACTTAGACTTGCTCATACGGCCCTCGGACTCTGCCAGGATCTGGCGGCGAGAGCGCTTTCCTGAGGCCACATCCCCAGCTACAGTCCCTGATGCAAGTTGCTTTTTAGCAGTGGATGACCGAAGGCGGTCTCGTAATGAACTTGGCTCCTTGGAAGTGGATGATGATGCACGTTTGGATGAAGTACCTACAAGAAAAAGTGAATTTCTTTTATCCTGGTGAAGTAACACTGAAAAAATAATTTTTACAGCTTATCTGAGAATATGAAGAGCTCAGTTTAGCAATGTTTTTGTCTCATTCTTTTTCTTTTTTTGCTAGTAGACAATTCCCATGCTCTTATTTTGACAACTAAGCTGCCGCTAACCAGCAGCTGCTGTTGTGATGATCTTCACTATCATTGTGCTGCTTGGGTCTCTCGCTCATGTCCCAACATCATCATTTTGGTGCCTCAAGGCACCTCCTATTGTAAGGTAAAGACCTTACAATAATACAGAGAAAAGGCCAACAATTAGATGAGCAATCCCTTGGCAACAGTGAGGAAGAAAACCTCCCCTTTAACATTAAGAAATCTCCGGCAGAAGCAGGCTCCGGGAGGAGCAGCTCCAGCCACGAATACATTCCAAACCTGTGGGATACATTTTTTTGAGATACCTGAAGTTGTCTTTGGCTTGCTGTCTAAGTTGCTAGCGCTTGTGCCAACAGACGTAGTCCTCTTGGTCTTAGTGACGGCACTACTTGATGAAGGATTCCCTCCAGCCATAGCCGCTAAGAGGTCATCATTGCTTTTAATCTGAAAGAAGAAAAAGTCAACACGCTCACAGAAAAATTAATGAAATCAGAAACCTTCAGGTGCTACACGCTCCATCACTTGATGAATTTTACCTTAGACAGAGGAGCAACGGTGGTGCTTTTGGCTGGGGGCTTTCCGCCGGTAGTCACGGCCTCTGACTTTCCTCGATCGGCGCTCCCCTTACTCACCGCTGGCCGGACCGTCTTCTTCATAGTGAGCTCTCTGATGCTGAAACATTTACGGCTCAATCTGTACACAAAAAGGAAAGGAGACAGAAGAAAGGTAATGTGCGTCAGCCTCCAGAGCAATAGCTCCAGTTTTCCATGGAAGAAGAATTCTTTCCACAGAGACAATTCCCTGAACTCTTAAGAAAAAAAAAACTGGGACCACATCAAATAGCTGAGCACTTTTCGAAACCTCTGCCTGAGCTCAGAAATTTATTCAATACAGCCGGTGTTTGGGAGCTAATTTTGCTTTTTTAAATTTTTTTATTTTTTTATTTGTGAAGCCTACAATGATTAGTTTCTGGTGAATTGTTAGTTTTCTGCATATTTAAAAAATATCCCGTGTATACTGTACACCCCCAGATTCAGGAATGCAGAATAAATACTGACTTAATGGCCTCTAAAGGGCAGCCTCCACTAGATGGCTGTCATGTGTTTGTAATTGTTCTCTCAGTTAGGACTTTTAGCTGCAACAATGATACCAGAATAAGTGGCCGCTGTTGGGGGCGTATGTGCAAAGAATGTGGCTTTGCAGTCTTGGCCTCAGCACAAACAAACAGGAGGTAGGGAAAGCATCTTGCTATCATCGCAAAGAACGTTCAGCAGGACCAAAAAAGGAAAACGAGATTCCACCTCCCACAGATCAACCGAAAGCTCAAATATCCGGCATATCATGAGAGGCCAAAAAAACCAAAAACAACAAACAAAAACCCAACACCACAAAAAACCCAAAGTAATACATTTCACCTTGAGCTGCTAAGACATGACTTAGTGCCATTCTAATGTGAGCCACACATACCAGTTCACAATCCTTGCTGCTTTATTTAAACAACCTGACAAACCAGAAAAGATTCCTAATGACGATTTAATCTAGGCTCCTGAACATACTTACATAGTGACAGACCAAATTAGTAACAGATGACACAACTATACTCTCTCCAACAAATGAAGAGCTTTTTACCTCTTACCAACAATGTGCTAAACCTGGCTATTAAAACAGACAACCCCCCCCAAAAAAAAACCGAGGAGGTTTCACTGAGGTTTTATTCGTAGAATCTGACTTGATGCCACGATAGCAAGAAAAGGGATTTGGGAAGCAGCTGGAGACAAAGAGTAAGTGCTTTTGCACAAACTTGGATGTCTTTGAGTTCACTTACGAGGGGAAAAGTGAGCTAAAGTGATTTATTGTGCACAAGCAAACCCAACTCCAATCTACCTCTGAGTCAGTGCTCTGTTATTTTCCCAAGAAAAAGTTTGCCGTTTAAAAATGGAAATAAATACACAGACACACAGTAAATCTGACTTTAAATAGAACGCTGTGAAGCTGACCAGCATGCTGCAGTGGGCCATAAATGTTTAGACAGTTAGGTGACTAAGCCTTTTTGCTGTATCACGGCTAAATAAATACACGTAGTAAAAATGAATTAATATTTAAAGTAAACTGCATCACCAGTTTATGTTTCCTGAGAACTCAGAATGACCTGCTACCAAGTCACAACTGTACTGTACTCAAAAACAAATACCTTTCTAACAAATTTCAGCTGTGCCTCCGGGGTGCAGGTGCTGTTTAAAATATGCCATCCTGTATCAAGTCTTCTACACAGAGTCCTCAAAAAGATCCAGTTCACACACAGTCTTTACTATCACTCTTCACAGCCTTTCTTCACTATCAATATCAGTTATGAGGAGTCTAAATGTCCTTTGTGTGCTTTTTAAGTTGTAGAACACAAATACACATCACGTAAGGCTGTTTTCACACATGAACTCGGGGAAAATGTCAGGAGAATCAGGGAAGAGCATCCTCAGAAGTTTTCTTTTCATATATTTAACACACAGTTATGGAAATCTCTGACTGAAATCTCCCTGATTTAGGAGACTGTGCTGTATGGGTACGCCTTATAGGAGGAAGAAAACAGAACAATTTTGTGTACTTTGCCACAATTGGACAGCAGATGGACATTTAACGTCCGATCTGTGATAAACACTGTTGGAAAGTAATAAAGAAAGCAAGCACAGCAATCCAATCATGTCTTGCTGTGTGTGTTGGGACCCTGCGATGGCAGGAATTTGCTGCAAGCAGGTGGGTGGGGCTTCCATGCCAACAGCCAGAGCTACATGGACGACATGACCATATTAAGCATGTCTCAGTGACATTAGACACAGCTTTTCTTATATCAGTGAGGTTTGAACTTGTTGAACTTGTTAACTAGTTACTGGCAGAATCATGAACTCTGAAGTGTGCAGAGAAATTCTGTATAGAAACTGAAAAGAAATCATCCACGATTGATGATGGAGATCCAGAGCATACTTAACCACCCAGAAGAACACTGGGGTCTTAAAATGGTATTCCTAGAACCCTGACCTCAATCCCATAGACCACCCATGGGAACACCCTTGGGAAGCAATGGACAATAAAAGCCAGCTTGTTGGCGTTTCACTAGCTGATGATGACCTGAAAGCTTTGTTGGCTCAAACGAGGAGGAAGGGCTTGCCACAACTGCAAAATCGGCTGGTTTCAGGCCACAACCCTAAACAATTTGCATGGTTAAACTGATCTTGGGTAGGGTGTCCATTACCATTTTGTCTGCATTTTCAATGTGTATTTATCATTTTGTAATTTAAACCTAAAAACATGTTGC
>NW_005187573.1:693758-726740 GCF_000239375.1 Pundamilia nyererei | reverse complement strand
TATGCAATCAATCAATCAATAAATAAATAAGAAAACAGGAAGGGGGCAAATACTTTTTCACAGCACTGTTTGTTCTGTGCTCACATTATAATTGAGCTCTGTTTTTTCTCCCAGGCGTCCACTCAACAAGCAGCCAGTTTTCTGAATAGCTGAATGTTTTTGAATGCAGATGTCTGAAACAGAGAGCTGCTAGCTGGAGCACAACCCTTTTTCACTGGGTCTGAATAGACATGGGAGCACAGGCTGGGGACCAACAGAGCAGCTAAATAGGGCAGAGTCAGCAGCCTTTTCTTTCACTCTCCCACTCTTGAAAACAGTATGCTCTTCAACATGCAACACACACATCACTCTAACTTGGTTAAATTTGTAGAAAAAAAACATATATATATAAAATAGCAAAAACCCGGTGTGTTTTCCACATTCCTACACCAGCATCTGTGATCAATTACAGTATCACAAACAACCTCGCCTAACAAACAACACTCCTGCTGACATTGTTGGACTGAGTGTTCATAGTATAACAACGTATTACGTGTTTAAATAAGGGACATTAGATAAGAGGAGACAGTGAATCCTGAATAAAAATCTATGGGAGAGTTCTGTAACACAAAAGAAGCGTCTCCCCTGCCCCTCACCCCGAGAGCCAATCAACAGATAAAAAGAAAAACATATCAGCCACTCATTAGAGTTTGGAATTTCAGAATTTATAAAGGCCACTAAGCAGGAGACAATAGAGAAACACCCTTCAACCATGAGTGTTGATGTTGCACAGAATGTCCACCAGGGGTCACTCTGGAACTCCCTTTTTAGCAATGCCACATAGGAAACAGGCAGCTGTTGGGCACACTTGGGCAGAGCAAGAACAAGTAAATAAGTAACTACATATAACAAATGTTACAAAAATGTGTTTGATTTGTGTGTCAAAGGAAAAAAAAATTCCATTTTTTTTTTTTTTTATTTCCCCAATTTTCATTTTTGTTTTTAAAATCCTATATAACTTTGCTCTTCTACAGTGCTGGCTGATGGACCAACAACAGCTCAAACAAGATTAGCCTACAGACTGATGTGTGTACCACATATTTTTGACCATGCTCCCATCTGATAGCAGAAGATCTCTGCAGATAGGCAGGGAGGCAGTCTGTAGCTGCAAACTGACTGCCAATGCGTCACAGCCGTTGAACCATAAATTTCCCCTCTATTGCTGGGTTGTTTCCCAACAATTTAAAACAGTGAGAGCAAGATAAAAAGACAAAAGGGCAATAGAGGATCTTAATGAACAGTCAAGCAACAGCAACAACCAGATACCCCACGTTTCAAAAGACAAGAACACTGTTGAGAAGAATTTGATAATATGGAGGTATTTTGGTTATTTAAAGTCCAACAAAGAAGCAGAGCAGCGTGCACTGCCAGTTGTATTGAGAGCGTGTTTCCACTAATGTTTTTTATCATCTGAAGCAGCACCATGCTTTAGAGCACATGCAATGCAAGACTTTACAGTTCCAGACATGTCCTTATGTACCAGAACTTACAATGGAAAATGAAGAGACGGTGATATGAGAAACGCAAGTCTATTTTACTGCAAAACACGCCAATTAGCACAGTTGACAATTTGGCATTTAAGTGGCTGAGTAAAGTAACTGAACCTCATAAGCCAACTCCCTCACCATAAACATTTCTCTCAGATGCTACTTTTTTTTTTAGGATGGGCAGAGACACTCTTCATGTTGGCTCATGTAACATCCTTTTATTCTATGAATGCATTGTGCAAATATAAAAAGCTTTTTAAGCCTTTTAAGCATGATTTTAGTGTCACTATTTGACTTCTTTGTTTCTTCTATTCATACAGTTATGTCCCTGTGACCACTGAAATTACAACTATGGCTCTCTACCCATTCAGTCACATAGGTGCTTCAAAATAGCTGCTCAAATACCTGCCTGGAGGCATTTTGAAGACGGCTGCCGGGTGGCTAAACTTACATTGAGCACAACCGGTTTAAATACAGCTCAAATATTTAACAAACAGCACAAAATGAAAAGGCCAAAGTCCACAATGTTTGCCTGAAACTGGCAGACACGTCTTAAATATTAGCCAGGCTTTTGACTGTTAACAGCACAAGTTTACAGTGGAGGAAGGGTGACTGCTGAACTGACATTCAGAATCTATGAAATACAAAATGACATCAGTTTAAATGTAATAAAGGTGCCTATTTTGATCAGGATGCTGTTGAAAGAAAATATTTATAAATGTATAAATATGTCTGTGAATGTTCTCAGTCATTCAGGTCATTGTAGTCTAGGAAGCTTGGAAAGAAAAGCGTCTGGACTTCTTTAAGTTGCTTGAAGACGTTTCACCTCTCATCCGAGAAGCTTCTTCAGTTCCAAGGTCAAATGGTAGAGAGTCCCAGATTTAAGCCCTATGGGAGTGTCCCTCAAGAGCCTACAAAGGACCCCCTAATGATCTCTACCTAATCACCCGTTTCACACCGAGCCAAGGTGTGAAAACGGGTGTAGGTCACAATCAACCAAGGTTTAGAGTGAACTCATTGTGAAACCTAGCCCTACCCTATCGTGATTTACTGAAATCAAATGGCCCAGGATGTGAGTGGACGTTAAAGGGTCTGGGAAAGGATCTCAAAACTGGATTATAGATGGCAGACAGTTGATGTTGTAAGCCACCGCTTCTGTTCAAAGATGGTCCTTCACAGTGGACATAGATGGGGGAGTGAAAGAAGCCATCTATGTCCACTGTGAACAACCATTTTTGAACAGAAGCGGTGGCTTATGACTTCCCAGACACCTTAACGCCCACTCACTTCCTGGGCCATTTGATCTCAGTAAATCACATGATAGGGTGGGGCTAGGTTTCACAATGAGTTCACTCTAAACCTTGGTTGATTGTGAGCTACACCTGTTTTCACACCTTGGCTTGTGTGATTAGGGGGTCCTTTGTAGGTTCTTGAGGGACACTCCCATAGGGCTTAAATCTGGGACTCTCCACCATTTGACCTTGGAACTGAAGAAGCTTCTCGGATGAGAGGTGAAACGTCTTCAAGCAACTTAAAGAAGTCCCGACGCTTTTCTTTTCAAGCTCCATAAATGCATAAAGGTGCAAAGCTCACTGTAAACCATGCAATTAAAGCTGAGATAAGCCAAGGGGCAAGTTCCCATTATTTCAAATTAACAGAGCTGTTGTAGTTGATTTCGCTGTCAATAAGTGAACTGGATGTGATCCAGGGTTGCACAAAAACATGAGCTTGAGACAAAGAAGAAACAGTGTTTGAGAAAGAGGTGGGGGGGAAAGCACAGTGGTCTAGTAAATAACCCTTCCCTGCGCTCTTTCTTTAACTGCGGGGAGGCACTTCCTTGCCATAACATCAGCTTCCTGTGGTGGCGTCTCCCAAGAAAAAGAAGAAGAAAAGAAATGTCGACCCTGCAAGGCTGACTGTTTACAAAGACAAGCAGAGATCAGTCCAGTTGAGACACAGACTTTTTCAAACCTCAAATTTGACTTAAAAAATGTCTGGTTATTAATGCCAAACAGGAATGAACCATCTTATGACAAAGCTTTAACTATTTAAATCTTTAAATCTATAGACTAGTGAGTGCTTATGGTTTTTGCACTCAGCTGTCAAATGCACATTCATCTATGCAAAGGGGTATTTATGTACTGCACCCATACAATAATACCATTCTCCTGTACACTGCTGTTACTGAGTCAGTCTGATCACCTCCTGCAGTGACACTTTCAGTCACCTGAGAAAGAGCGGCTCCTCTGTTTTTTGTTGTTGTTTTTTTTCCCTTCACCACCACATAGCACTGATGCACAAAGAATCACAGCCAACAACTATGTGGTGTAACCACAATATCCAGAACTGCTGACTAACATCTTACTCGTATATCTAAATCCAGTTATCAGTTTGGTCACAGTCCATGTTTAACCACTAACCATGTGAGCTCTTCTCCCAGCGGTGGACCCTCTTTCAAAGACGGGTAAATCCGGTGTTACTTGAATCCTGCCATAAACTCTGTGTCCTTGGGCCTGCTCAGCATATTTATAAGTGCCACAGAGCACGTTAAAAGTAACCGCTTAACTGATTAACTAGTCGTACATTTTCTGTGTTCGGTGCCACTAGAGAACAAAGTCTCCAAGACTGAGATTTCCCCAAAATGTGTTTTTGTTCTATTCTCAAAGACAAATCATTCATCAGCCAGAGACCACAAAGCTATATTTCCCCTTTACTATCTTCTGGAAACTAATCTCATGAGGAGACTGTGGTATATTGATCTCTCCAAACTGTTGACAAAAGTTGAGAGACATCTGTGGACACCTGGTTTTACATATAAATATATATGTATCTAATTTTCAATAAATGGAGTATACGAATAAGTCACATCTTTGAAACAGCATGGTCAACCAAAAGACAAGCTGAGATATCAGTAGTGTTGACTCCTCTGAAACAGCAACACAAACGTCAGCCCTAATACGACGTGTGAAATGTACACGTATGTCATTTAGCCATTTTATTTTAGGGAAAAACAATCTGCCCACACTACGGAATAAATGAACATTTGTACTACCCTAGGAAAAACAAATAGCATCTTAAAATTATTGACATAACCTAGCTAGCTAGTTAGCTGTACTGTCAGGCAGGCAGTTAGTAAACTTCCTGCTTTGCCTTTCAAAACTAAAGCACCAACCTAGACACGTAAGCACACCCCTCAACAGCTACTATCGAAAATGTCAACAGACGAGTGAAAATAACAGTTAAAGATGACATGAGGTATAATGCACGCAGACACAAGATGTTTTTTTTTAACTGCAGATACTTTTAGCTAATGAAAAATGTTCTGCAGCAAAAATCAGGACATATTTAAAACACTATTTAACAGTTAACAAAGCATAACGGCAACTTTATTTTGAGGGAAAATCTCGATTTAACAATAGCTCTGGTTTTACTGGCACACATGAAACTACTGTACGAATGCCCCCCGCCGAGACTACTTGGCAATCTACTTATTGTGAAATTATTTATGAGATGACTCAAGGCACGCTCGTTAGCTTGACAGCTTATCCAAAATCGGGTGTAAGGGTTAAAACAACATTTCAAGCAGTAGTTAAGCCAACACAACTAAGAAAACTAGGCTTGGTTGTTCATGTGACCTCGGCGTAGGTGCCTGCGTTTCTTTTCAGTCTGTTAATTTCACCGCGCTGCCAGCAAGAATATCAACAATTATGTCGCTAATGCTATTATTAAGCTAACAATGTTAGCATAGCCGGCAAAAAGACAGCGCCCCTCCACTTAACTGCAGAAATATTCCTACCTAAGGTTCTCCTTATCTCCCAGCTTGGCAGGTTAGGGCCCGATAGGCATCCATTTGCGGTCGCTAACAGTCTGCCTAGCCCACAACGTGTTACGGCAGCGGGCAGCACCGGTTTCGGATGTCGGCTCCCTTCTGTTGGCAGCAGCCGCCGCATGAGCCTCTGCCCCCTCCCCGTGTTGGATCACCTCAGCATCACCCGCAGGAGGGACACTCCACTGCCTCCACCATAAGCAAATATGTGGTTAATTTGTAACCAAATTAATATAAATATATATGTATCTAATTAACCAAATGTGGTTAATTTGTAGCCAAATTAACGACTTTACACGATTTAATTTAAAATGAAGAAACTGGAAAACCATTTGGATGAATGCTTATCCTCTTTTAATCTCTAAGACTAGTTTGAAATATATCTGAAACCTCAAGTATTATCACACTATTTATGCGGGCGGAAAAGTATCAGAATATAAACATAGACAGGGACCCAGCCACAAATCCGGTCTCTGGAAAACTATAAATTGAGCCTGATTAGGATCCTGTTCTCTCCTGTTTTCACTAATCTAATTTTCAGTGAAAACATTTCATACTCTTGAATGTGGTTTAGGCTCAGTTCAGTACATTTCATTCATTAAAGAGGAATAAACCCCTTATCCTGATGACACTGTATACTGAAAAAGGACACAAGAAGAGTTTAATACTGCCAAGTATTTATTTACATATCACACTGGTCATCCTAAAAGTTATTGCTTATTTCACATGAATCAAAAGCCTTTAGACTTTGTGCTAACAAGTTTAAATACTTAAAATGATTTGGAAAAATGTGAATACACAGTGGGTTTTTTTCACAGAGCTTTAACTTACACTAGGTACAGCATGTCAATGATAAACTTATTAATAACTCTCAATACATGAGTGCATCACTATGCTTCAAGGATCCTACTGGGAAATGTTTGGTGCTCCAGATCATCATATCATTCCCAAGTGCTCTCATTTCTACAGCAGTGTGGTTTTTGTTATATAAAGGTGGAAGACTACAGAGAAGGAATGCAGAAAGTAACACATATATATATATATTGATTCCAGCTGAATACATCAGTTCAGAAATAATCTAACCAAAAAAAAGTGGATGCATGAATTATGGGTAAAAAGACAAGTGTGAAATTAACACACAGCACAGTATACATTCCATGGGTGGAAAAAAAGGGCTTTTTCTGGAATGATTTTTCCTTTCACTTCTCTGTACCTCCTCCAAAAAGAATTGGTATGTACATGAAAGTTGGCCCGGACTCCACCAGAAGAACCTGTAAAAGGTCACTACACAAACTGTATAGCACAGAAAACAGTGTTGAGGTCAACATGCCTGCATGTTGCTGCATCTTAACTACAGTTTTCAGTCTTATACGTTTTAAATTCTGTACAAAATTCAGAGTGTGTAAACATTAGGATAACTGAAATGTTCTACTGATCGTCAGCAGGGAAACATTGGCACAGGTGAGCTTGAAACCAAGTCAAACAGATCTACAAAAACAAAAATATATTTAGACTTCAAAAATATAAGTCTGAAAAAGTCCATCCACCCCACATCTTATAAAATCCAGCAGAAGTCATCCCCTATGGATATGGAGCTGATGTGCACAGTGACCAAACAGAGCGGGGGTAAACAATAACATATCGTATTCTAATATTGCTTTTAAAAATGTAAATTAAAAAAAGAAATCATATATTTTGTCCACACATCATAATCAGATGCTTTTTACTGACACAGCAGGTAAGCTTAAACAGAACAGGGCATGGTCATTATAGCTCCAGGAGAAATGGCTTTGCTCATGGTGGCTGTTTCCAGTTTTCAGTGGGTCGAAGGCTCCCCCTGGTGGTTACATGAATAGGAAACCAGCAGCGTCCACCTGTTGAAGCAGCTGAGCTTCTTCCTCACAGCGGGACGTCGCTGTTATACTTCAGTAGAGAAGAGAAGGCTCTGACGTTTGCTGTCAGGTGTGGGAATGCTGTCAAGCTGAAGGAAGTAGAGAAGGACTTGGACCTATGGAGACACACGAAGAAGGGATCAGACCCATACGGGCTCTCTAAACGCTGCAGTTTCACTCATCACGGGTTTTACCTGAGCCATGACCTCTAGGGACCAGCAGTCGTTCATGGAGATTGGCTGCGAGCTGCTTGAGAGTTTGCTGTCTTTTTCAGACGGCCGAAGCAAATTGGGGCCAAAGACGGTGGCTATGTTGTGCAAAGACATCTTATTGATGATTTCATTTTCAGCCACCCTATAAGAATGATGTAAAAAAAAAAATTAGTTTAGCAAAATCCTAACTAAACAGCACATCTTCACCAAAAGGTGTAAAATGTAAATGCAAGAGATGAGGTAAAAAGCGATGTCAGCAAACTGATTCTGTATCAAAAGTGTGCAAACAATTACATTCAAATTAGTTACCATAACCATCTTTTACCACACAAAATTCATATTTAACTAAACTATGAAACATCCACCCATCTTCATCTGTTTGTGAGGCAGCAGGGTAAACAGGATATTCCGGATGTCCTTCTGGGCAGCAATGTTTTCTAGTACCTCCTGGGAGATTCCAAGATTTTCCCAGGCCAGATGAGATAAATTCGCTTACGGAAGTTCTGAGTCTACCTCAGGGTTCCCAGAAAATCACAAAGATCAAGTACCACCAAGAACCATGTCTGTGGGGCTTTTCTGATGTGAAGAATCATTGGCTCTACTTTAACCCTATGTTTAAGGCTACATGTCCAGCTACCCTACAGAGTAAACTGATTTCAGCTGCTTACAACACTATTCAGAGCTCATGATCATATTCTGCTTTCTCAGTACTCTTTTCACAAAAAATGGCCCTAAGAGGCAAAAAAAAACCCTTGATATATAAATGTAATTCTTTGAAGATTTGACAGTCTTGTTTAATGTTCTTAAAGTGTCTTCTATTTTGATAACTCGGTACGTGCTATAACAGATTTAATGAAAGCTGTTTACCTTTTCAAGTGGTCAAGCAGGAAGAGAAAAGTCAACAGATTAGGCTCCGGTAGGGACAGCAGAAGGTTGACCATACAGCTCTCCTTGGCCACACTGTCAGAAAGAGCTGTAAGGCAGATGCACATATGAGTATTCTGGTGACAAAAACAACAAATGTATCTCCTCCTGACCAACAAAGACGCTGTAGGGGTGAGTTAAACATGAGGTGGTGACTAACCAATGCCTCCAGCAAAGTTTGGGTACAACTCATCAGTGAAAAGAGGCTCCGGCAGCTCACGGAAATACAGCTTCAGTGTTCCCGCGATGGCGTTTACGTCCATCTCCCGCATCATGAGAGCCACGTCCTTGTTGTCTGCAAGACAAATGAGACATCGGTCAGTATATACCAAGGAGTAAAAGAGCTTTGAGGAAAAAAAAAAAAATACTGAGCAGGGTGGAAGTCGATTTCTCAGGACTCTTTTCTTACATTTGTCTTCACATCAAGTATATTTGTTCTAAAACAGCTGTCTCTGTTTCCCAAGTTTAAAGTGAACTCACTTGAATCAAAGGCAGCCTTCAGCGCCTGAATGTCAGTTGCGACACCAGATACTCTGTAAATCCCAACTTCGTCCATGCCCCGTCGCTCAATCTCCTCTACACACTGGCGGACAATGAGCGGGACCTTGGAGCGTTCTCGCCTATTAATGACACAGTGGCACAAAAACAAGGTTACAGCTACTAAGAATTCCACAGATCGTAGAAACAGGGCATGTAACTCAGACCACAGCTGAATCTATTTACTTTATCACCAGTACTAATGTTTTTAAAGACCACATTTGCATCAATCTGTTCTGACTTGTGGCGGTCTAGCTTCTTTCCTTTTGTTTTTTAGTTACAGTCAAATAAGCTTTTTCCACATAAGGTAGTTTGGCATGTTTCTGGCGTGAATGACAAAATGAAAAAAATCCACTTTGGTGCTTCACCTTTAGGGTCCTGGTGTTACGCCAAAAACAAACAAACAAACTTTCACATATACTGACATAATGAAACATGTTAAATCTTACAAATAGATAACAATGACAGTCAACACATAACAGCTACTCACTTTGTTACTGCGTTGATTTTCACTCCAAAGACGCCAGACTGCTTCCTGGAAGGCATTCGCTTCAAACTGAACTCTCTGCCGGTGAACTTCATGGAAAGCTTCACCTCAATCTGACAAAAAGATTAGATAAAGTCAGCCTGAGTGATAACAACAAGTCCAATCCTAAAACTTAACATAAAGAGGCGGCAAAACGACTTGATGATGTCTGTTTTACTGGACTGTTAATCAAAAGTTAGCAACTGTTGGCAAGTGGCCAAAGCAGGCTGGCAAGTCGAGCCCCATAGACCCCCATATTTATATATTACTTTGGTTCAAGCTCATTTCTAGCGTCGATTTTTCATCTTGGACTCTACTAGAGTAGCTTTGCATGATTCACAGTTGAAGATGGTCCACAGTTATCATATTTATTTCACCCACCATCTGAAACAAGCTGCTCTCCCTCCCTCCCTGCGTCCTTGCTTTAAGCCAGCTTTCTTTGGCCAGGCTGCCTCTCTCAAACTGAAGGTTTTAACAGCACGTCTGCGGGGCTTCTTTGCTCAGAGCAAGAGCTACTTGCCTGAGATGTTATTATGTTTACCTACTTTCATTGCACTCGTCACTCAGCTTTTAGCTCACTGGGATTACTCGCACATGCTCTGACATCATTGTCTTAATCTTAATATGAGATAAGGAAAACATAGCTGATCTCCTTTAACAACGTGGCACAGTTGATTCCAGTTAAACAGAAACACAAAAAGAAACGAACTGGTTAAACGGAAGATGATGGATGGCATATTTGAGACATCTTAAAGTGGATTTTAAGCAGCCTTAATACTTTCTTAATATCTATTCATCATTAATAAGAGGAAATGGTGAGACAAACAAGGAGAACCAGCATTTAAATCTCAACATTTATCTTTCCAGTGTATTTTGTGTGGACTCGACACTGAAACCCACGCTGCCGACTTCGGTGTCATTCCTAATTTAGCCGGTTCTCTCTGGTCAGCTGGAAACACTCACCCCATTCATGGTGATGACTGTCCTCTGCCAGTCTTTACTTTGTAGCGTCTGTGGATCCAACTAGAAGGAAAGAAAAATAAATAAAAATGGACAATGAGTTCACAATTTAAAAAACAGAAAACATGCGCCTATTGATCTGAACTGAAAGTTAGTGAGCGAGAACAAATTTAGGGAAAATTTCAGTGTAATTGCACCACATGTCTCTGCTGGTGTTATCCCATTCCACTAATCTATTTGAGGCATGTGACTAACAGCAACTGCCAGCTTTTATTTACAGTGATCAGGCATGAGTAATGTGATAACATCACGCCCTCACCACTAAGCACCGCGTCTGTCCAATGCGACAGATGTTCTGTCACCCAAGAAACCATCGAATCTCACTGAGATAATCCTTTGCTTGGTGAAAAACAATTTTCTTATATAATGCTTCTTTATCCAAAAGATAAAAAAAACAATCACAGGCGCTACACTACACGTTCTAAACCTCAAAAGAGTTCAAGCCTGACAGAAATAGGGTTTTAGATATCTGCCAGGAGGAGGAAAAAAGTGCTTTCCGAGACAGCCCGCAGCTCACTTCCACATTACCACGTTACCTTTGGTCTGATCAGACTGCTGCGGACTCTCTCCCACAAACGGGCCCCTGTACTCGTGGGTTTTCTTAGAGTTGCGTCTCCCTCTTCTTCAAGCCTACCCTCTGCCTGATCCATGATCTCCTCTTCCTTTGGGTTACTCTCGCTCTTTATTTCTGGCATTTGCGTTTCTCAACTCCGAAAAGCTTTTCCTGCGGACTGATGGTTAACAAACAAAGAAAGCAGCACTGTTCCACGGATATCACAATTTTCCAAGCCGGCACACTAACAAGAGCAGCGGGTCCTTGTTCCCCGAATAACGAGCCATTGAAGAATATTGATCCTCTTCATTGAATCTTTAGTAAAAAATAAAAAATAAAAAAATCGTGTCCCGCTGTCCCATCTTCACATTCATGCAATATAAGACTCCATATCCTTTCATTCCACTGGAAGTCAGAAAGGAACAAAGCCACACCAGTCAGCCACGTTTGCTTGTGTGTTGTTCTACCTCCCAGATGGATTTGGGGGATTAACTCCTGAGAATCCCCTCCTACCCTCATTACCAGCATGCTTCACCCCTGCCGCTGCAAGGAGTGTTGGCTGGTAAATTTGCATATCAAGTAGCCTAAAGAGGATCCTCTCAGCCTAGTTACCGATTAGCACTATTGACCTTTAACATCAGAACTAACACGTGCCTCGTCTTCCTCATATCTGACGCATTACTTAATATTCAAATCCACGATACACCCGACTGGTGCCCTACTTCGGAGCTGCTAGCAAATATCTGAATGCTACCCCCCACCATGCCCCCTCCTCTAAAGCTCCGCTGTGTTTTGACCCACCTGTCCAGCAGTGAAATCCCTTCACTGCCAGATCAAACAGAGCCGTGAGTCTTTCTCGCTCCGTTATACTCTGGAGCAGTGCCAGCAGCTACACTCGGTCAACCCCAAAGTCTAATCCGTCTCCTGTCACTACACCCAATCAGGGGGTCAAGCTGAAGTGACCCAGTGGCAACCTCAAGACTCATTTCTTTTTCCAAAGGCAAAGGGCTCCCACAGGGCAGGATTAGCCAACACAGATAAGACAACACTGTGAAGTGGCCAGAATCAACAGACTAGAGGGCGCAAGCTCAATTTACAGAGGCAGAGATTTGTGCGTGGAAATGTTAAGATTTAAAGTCGAGATCAGTATCAACACTGGTCTATAAAGACCAGGGGAAACATCGGCCAAATAGCGTTTATGTATACAGCCTTTAATTCACTCATTTTGCTGCACAAGTTCACATATGTAACAGAGTAAAAGGTTTACAAATGAAACTTTCAGTTGAGTTCTTTACTGTGATGAGGAAAAAAAAGAGCCTGTGACAGGGTGAATTAATGAGACTCACTAATGCTGACCACAGTTTAAAGGGTTCACAAAATGTTATTCCCAGCTGGAGTTAGTGTGTTGCTTTGAGCTGTTTGTAGAAGTCTTTCTGCTGACTCTAATATTCCTGCTGCATCTGAGAATCCAACGACTTGCTTCTTGAAGTCAAAGTGTTGCATGCATTTATGCACATGCCATAATGGCGCCAACTTCATGAATTATAAATTGTAATAATAAATTATACCCAAAATGTAGACTGAGTACACCAGGACCTGCCAGCAAATGGTAGTGTTCAGAAGTTTTTTTTACATCATACAGTATCCCAGTGTCCTGGCACAGACATCATTTTTGTTGACCAACTTTTTAAAAAATATGTGTAGTCACGCAAAATATTATATAAACTGAACCATTTTCTAAACTCCCAGATGTTCATACTGATTTGGACCAAAGGAAAGCTGCTATTGGTCAGATCTTGAACTGGTAAATCTAATAAGAAGTATCTTAAAACTGTAATCGTTCTTTGAAGTTGTTTTTTTTATACAAACATACAAACTTCTGCTGTGACCCACAGCTTCTGTGTTTTGTCTGTACCTTTATTTGTCCTTTAGCCACAATCTTGTCTGTGACCTCTCCGTCCTCTTTGCTTTGCTTCACTTTGCTGCAGCACTTCTCGTAGCAGAGCAGCCTCAGCGTTTGAGAGCCCTCCAGTTCAATCTCAAACTCCTTGTGCAGGAACAGAACAAATGCTCATTAGGTTTCAGCCGTGTGCACATTTGTGTGAATTTTTGAATTTCCTTGAGTATACAATGGAGGTTTTTTTTTTTTGAACTACTCAAATAATTTCATGCAAAATATGTGGGCGAGTTTTTTGCTTGAGTAAAGGGACGTCTTTTTCTGCTTACGGATTTGTCTTCTCACCTCGTTCCAGTTGGGCTCTGTGCTGTCTCTGTACATGCGTGTTTTAGCTTTGTTCACAAAGTAGCCAAAGGCATCCACCTCCAGAGAGCAGTACAGGTCTAGCGGGTGGAAGCAGAAGAACAGTTGAATCAAAGTGAAACTTAAAACTGAGCATCCACATTAGTCACCCAGCTGAGACATGCCCAGACTGTGCTGTGTGCTCTCTCTGTCTCTGCGACTGACTGCTGGCTTTGGACCAGAACCCTCTCTTTCTCTTTAGTTAATGTGACTCTGATATTCATTTCCCAGTAAATTTGTCCCAGTCAACATCACTGGCTGTTTCCTGGGAACTATTTTTTTTTAAAGACACTGTGACAAACAGTGTAAAGTTTCTCAAGCAGGCGGTGATTTGAGCACTCAAAGGTGTATTTGAAGAGGCTTGTTCATGACTAATCCCACTTGATCTCCTGCAGCTGCCCTCCCAGCTGACAGCCGCAGAGAGACAGAGAAAGCGAAAGGGAGGAAGAGGGATGGGGCAACACACAAAGTGATGTGAAACTACATGCAACCTTTACAGTAATCAACAAAATGATTTCTATTTAGAAAAAAAACAACTTTAAGACGCCTACTCAAGCTCTGTTTGAGCCCCGATGCAGAGTGGACAATGACATTCAGGAAGCCATATAAACCAGGTGACTCATCATCTGTGGAAGGAAAGGAGGCAGGAGGGTCAAATGTTAAGTACAACACAAGGCTGTATTAAAACGTAGATTTAATCCAATGCTATACAATCTTACCCTCCTTATTCATTGTCATTGGAATTGTGTGAACAGTCTGGAGCTTCACACACGAGTTGGTGAGCATCTGCAGCTCCAGAGAAGTCAGAGAGAAGCTTTTAAAGCCTGTATGTTACAGTGAAAGGGGGTGAAAATAACATTGAAGCTGCTTCAACAGTGCTGCCATCCTGTCTTAAATTTTTATAAGAAAAAAAAAAAAAACATACACTTTTTCTGCTGCTCACGAATGAGCTCCCTCCACTCTGCACGCTCGTAATCAGAAGAGATCAGAAATGTGAAGCCCTGAAAGGCAAAAGGGGGGAAGAGTATTTCAATCGTTTCTTGAGCTCAAATGGTGCAATTTCATTGTATCAACTGCAGAGGGCAGTAAAAACCAAATTAACAATGATAGAAAAAACCTATTTCGTATAAAAAGTCTTTACTCCTTTCCCTAATTCCCTCCTAAGGACCCCTGACTCACTTTGCCGTTTCTGTTGGCCACCCTGAAAGCCATGTTGGGGGACATGAGAAGCAGCAGGGACTCTTGCTCTGACAGCTTCTTCCTCAGTCGCTCAATCACCTTGGACCCTTTAGTGGTTCTCTGCAGATAAACAGGAGCAGCGTTAATGCAGTGCAGGCCTGTCTAGACACTCAGCTCTGCTCACATGTTAATCTGTACTTCCTCAATTTATTTTTGCTTGTTTTTTTGGTACAAAGCAGTCATCACCCTGGTGGTATGATGCTGTTTGTTCTGAACTCTGTCACGTATGTTTCTGTAGTCACCTTCTCTCTTTGGATATCGTTCTTGATCTGGGAGATTTTGATCTTCAGTGCATCAATCTCCTCATCCTGAACGAGAGGGACGGGGCTGGACTCGCAGTCCTCGATGGTCTGAAAGGTCAGGTCAGCCAGGGGGATGTACCACTTACAGTCATACTGTTGCCCTTTCCTGTTGAAATACAAGATACAAGAAGGCTACAAATAAATATATTTTTTAGCTGCCTTTAGAATCGCTTGTTAGCAGCGTCAGAGTACAAAAACTGTTTGTTCAAACTGAAATAGTTCTATTTTCAGCAAAGGACAATTTAAGTTCCTGGGAGGAGTCACTCTCATTTCCCCAACGGGGGTTTAAACCAGTGGATGTTCCAGGTCACATGCCTCCATCTGTAACCTCAGGCTGGACGCTGACCCAGACTCACCCTGCAGCCTGTTTCTTCAGCTTGGTGCAGAGCAGCAGGTCGGTGAAGAGGAAGACGTGACGGAGTTTCCTGGAACCTTCCACCAGCTCCACCATAAAGCGATCCCTCAGGAGCTGACGGTTCTGCCAAAGGAAACAAGGGATCAGTGTGTACAAAGCATGTCACATCTCAACCAGTATACCTATCCTGCTGCAGGGTAAACAGTGGCACACCACAGGAGGTGCTGAGAGTACACCGTCTAATTTAGGTTTGACGTTGTTGCGCCGTTTAAAATGGTTTCACATTATATAAGTGCTGATGGTTGTGAATACTTTAAACGCTGCGGTGTTGCTACTGCTCTCAGATGAATTCAACCCAGTAGTATTTATCCACCCAGATTGTTTTGAAGTGAAATGCCCAGTGCTGGAAATAAAGGCTATTACGACCTTCGCTTATATATAATGGAACTAAATGAAGCTTGCCTTGTAGTGTTCAAAACGGCAAAAAGTACAAGAGAAAAACTCAGCAGTAAATTCTCTTTCCAGAAACTTTAATCCAGTGAACTTTTGCTGTGGGCAGTTTCACAAAGGAGTTGCCATGTTGATACACACAACTAAACCACATTAATAAGCATCATTATTACTAGATAGAATATTGGTTTTAGTCTCTATGAATAGTTTGTCCCTTCCTGTACAAATGCTGGAGGGAGTAATTGTTTCAAAACAAACCCATTTGGATGTTGTAAAGGATTAAAGTTAGGGGAATGGTTGTATTGGCTGGTGGATGTAAACACAGACCGCTAATAGTTTCTCTGCTAGTTCAATTCACTAACCAGGTTTCTTTTGCCATAGCTGTGTTTGCGCATCAGTTTTAATGAATGAATGTCCATCTTTTGTATACAGTTTATGCCCGTGAATAAAGGGTAGCTCTAGAGGCCGCATGATAGAATGTAAACATAATGGCGTCATCTGAGCATACTACACACATATGCTCAGCTGCTCATTTACACAAATCTAATCAGTCAATCACATGGTAGAAACTCCTGTCATGAGTTTATCCATGTAGAGATGGTCAAGACAACTTGCTGAAGGTCAAAGTGAGCATCAGACTGGGGAAGAAAGGTGATTTAAGTGAATTTGAACGGTCTGAGTATTCCAGAAACTACTGACCTACTGAGATTTTTTCACACAACTATTTCTGTAGTTTACATTGAAGGTTCCGGAAAAAAAGCAAATATATGCAGTGAGCGCCAATTCTCGGGGTGAAAATGCCTTGTTGATGCCAGAGGTCAGAGGGGAATAATCAGACAGCTTGAGTCTGAAAACAGTCAGGAAACAATAACTCAAATGCCCACTTGTTGAAACAAGATATGCAGAAGAGTTTCTCTGAACACAGCACATTAAACCTTGCAGAAGACCACACTGGGTGCCAGTCCTATCAGCTAAGAGCAGAAAACTGATGCTACAATTCACACTGGCTCCAAAATTGGACAACAGAACACTGAAAAAATTGGAAAAACATTGCCTGGTCTGATTTGGTATAACCAGCATGAAAGAATGAAGCTTGATCTCGGGGGTGACTGTCTCTTTAAGCCTCTTATGCTCTGTGTTTCAGGTTCTTATTTGGCAATAGGTTCTGATACTGGAGCCTGAGCTTATGCTGTACAATGTGATGACACTAAGCTTTCCTGCAACAGCATGCATCTAAATTCCTTTTCTTCCCTCTGACCTCTGGGATGAGGCTGTTTACAGTGACACTGCCCATATGAGACACTGCCATCCCACACCAACCACAGTCTGACAAAAACAAGGAAATCACTGCAGCATGGTTTTCCTCTGCTGTTTTTACACCAGCTCGGTTCTGGCAAGTCACAAACACGCTGGTGAAGGACTCAAGCACGTTTGACACCATCCTGGTTTCTGAAAGAGGTGGCAGGGTTACATCCACTTATTGTTCTGCGACTTAAACAAGACCACAAACTGTCAATAATCCAATGGAAAAAAACAACAGCTGTCACTGCACAGAGTTCACACCCTTCTAATGCTATATGTTGCTGCACTAAAATGACAACTGAGGCATGCACACCGGAGGTGAAGCTAAACACGCTCGCGGGTTTAAATGCTCGGGCTAATTACAGGCGGTCACGTTGCAAAACATCAACAATGGATGCACATTTAGTCACGAGGTGAGCGCAAACAACAACAAACCCATATTTTCAATTGATAGCCAAGTCATGGCTTGTTATCTGTCGATCTCTCAGCAGGCGTTCAGACTTCCTGAACAATAAGCAAAGGAATGTCCTGGAAAACTTTCTTGAATTTGACATCCTATCCTGGTGGGCAGAACCGATTCCCAGGAAAAACAGAGGAAGTTCTCAACTGGGTCATCTGACTCAGACCCCAGAGGTGCGTGACGCAGGGGGAGACAGAGAGGTCAGGAAGCACTACTAAGCCCGTATACGCCCACTGCGAAAAGCAATTTAGACAGTAAAAGTTGATAAGGCGTCATTTCTGGGAAGCAGGGATGGACCAGCTCTGAGGGAAGGATGGGAGTGAGCACAGAGGTAATCGACGGATTTTCCTGGAGACCCCTCAACTCCGGTGTGTTTGCACGGCTTTGTCATGAGCTTCCTCTACGCTCCACTTCCTTCATGGCTACATCAGACAGGGTGAGATGACTCAGCAGCAACCTGACACACGCTTTTACAGCAGCTTCCAGGCACCTTGAACATTTTACTGTCAACAGTCCAGATAAAGTGGAAATTGCAGGCGTGGGTGTTCATTGAGGAAGTCAAATATGTGAGCATAGTATTGATTAAACGCTGACCTCTCCTTTCTTTACTGTCATGGACTGCCTGCGCGGTGTGATCTCTTCATTTATACTGGACAGGAAGTTCTGGGAGATGCGCAGGGCATCCTGTAACAGCGGATAGTCTGGGTGGCTGGAAGGTGTGTGCTTCAGTAAGTCCTAGAATAGAGGAAATATGACAAACAGAGTTGTAGGAAAGTCTTCATATGGATAAAATGAAGCTCCATATCCAACTTACATGCAGAACAAGAGTACTGCGCGTCACTCTGTCCACAGGCTTGTAGAGGAGAGCTGTGGAGGAGGAGGAGGAGGAAGAGTCAGTTCAACAGGCCTCATCACAACTCAACTACTCCTAGCAATATTGATTAACGTGGAGGCGCTGTGTTCATCTGAGTCACTACTCACTTTCCAGTGAATATTTAGCCGACTGGTCTTTGCAATCCTTTGTGCTTCTGACCATGAGATTCTGCCAGGAAGTCAACACCAGAGGAAATATTTGGAATAAGACAAAAAAAACTTGAGAAACCACAGTAACTGACCCACGGAGCAATTAAAACAACTGCTGCAGTCGCTCAGCTCATTACACTGCGAGGACTGCCGAAAACAGCCCTGTCATCACTTGTCCCGGGGAGCTGCACAACATCAAACACTTGCCTGCTGCAGTCCTGCTGTGCGTAGCATGATTACATACCTCAGATATCTCTGCAAACTGAGCGTTTGCCTGGCAGCACTTGTCTGCCGTCTCCACAGCAACCTTATAGTTATCCACAAAGGCCCGGTACACTCCGAGCTGGCTGGCCTAAAGGGCACAAGCAGATAAAGCTTAGACTCGGATAGATTTTACTAGTCTGTTAGCACCACAGTGTCACAGTGTGCTGTGCCTGCTCAGGCACGAGTTGGCAGGAATACAGAGGCAACTGATAAAGCAGAGTGTGATTCAATGTTTGTGCACGTGTTTATAGAAATCCCCACATGTATGCATCTTTAATCTTTCGTCATCCAGTGGCAAACACTGAGGTAGCTCTTATTCATTAACGTTCTATAGAGGATTTTTGCACTCCTTTACTGCTTGTCATGTGGCGAAACAAGGCTTTTATCTGGCCAGGAGACGACTCCAGGCAGTCTACTCAGATGTGCAAGATCCACTGAGGATTACATTACAGCCAAAGACTCCCACCTTTCCCCTCTCCAAGTCTCCCCTCTTTTAACGCTCATTAATGATCAAGGAATGACATTTAAGGAGCACTATAATTAGCATCTGAAAGTTACTGACTTGAGGAATGGTGGTCTCTTTGATCAAAAACCAACATGCAATTTGGTGCTTGGAGGTTTCGTGTTATTTGATGTTTGCTCTTTTTATCCAAAGGAGAACTGAGTTTAGCTGAAAGGACTGCCACTCTTTATATGGTGGCTAAATTCTGCTTAAACTGTTACAAATCAAATCAAATAAAGGAATGTTTCACTTTTATCAGCTCATCAAACACTTTGTTGTTCACTGCGTTCAGACTTCCTTGTTTACTTTGTCTGCTTCTGCCGAATTCCAAGTTAATAGGAGTAACGGAAGAACATGTTCTGGCTAAAGCTTTTCATTCATGTGTCATAAAGCAACCGTCCATGAACAACAGGTGACATTTGTCTTTTTTTCCCAGCACCAGCTGTACCAGTGAGATCATTATGACAGAGGATGAGAGTTAACTGGAAGAGCAACATTCTCAACTTACAGTTATGTTGAGACTGACTTTTTTGTTTTCCAGCTCATCCCATTACATCAAACAAAGCTAAGTAAGTAAGCAAGCTGCTTACTTACCAGCTTCTGGAAAAGGTCGCCCACACACTGCTGGTGGCTCCAGCTCTCTACTCGAGGCAGCAGAGCATCATAGAAGTCTTTGTGGATCTCATGAAGCTCCGGTACTTTGAAGAAGATGGTCTCTATCTGCTGGATGGTCAGCATCGGTTGGGATGTTGTGGCTGCTGCCCTCAGAGGTTTCATGGGCTACAAAAATAATCACAACCATATATGACCATTTATAAAGAATAACTGAAGGCCTTGCAAAATAGTAACCACAGAACATGAGTCAATACAGTAAATGCCAAAGGTGACTGACGTGTTTAGTAGCATTAGCTAAGATTAGCTAACATGAGATAATTCTAAAAATGTGAACACTGTGTCTGCAAAAACACCAAAAAACAGTTAAGCAAAGAAATTTGTCATATAACTGCAAGTTATCTTGTTTGTTTGCATGAAGAAAATCTATTATTTACTATTTAAAAGGGTTGGACCAGTCTCTATGCTAACAAAATTAGCTTACGTCAGCTATCTTATCAAAAGTTATACAAAATAAGGTAACAAAATTGTAATAATTGGATTCATTTCTAGTGTGTTTCTAATGCTAAGTGTGCTAGGTTTCAAATTGCTTTTTCTAGTTTTATGACAAAGTATAAAAGTACTTTGCTACAAATCCTGCATCCATTATTTTTAAATACGCAAGTATTAGCATAAATGTATTCAGTCCTGTAAAAAGTGAAGTACACCTTTCCTGCTTCAATAGGAAATATAAGTAAGTCACATTTTGATAATCAAATGCACTTGATTAATTGATCATCACCAAGTTTGAGCATCTCTATAAAATCAGAGGTTTAGGTAGTTTGCTGGTCCGGAGCATTCAGGTGTGTTGACAACACCACAGTCTTCAAATCAGCAGACAACCCAGCAAATTCACGCAAAGATAAGGCCGCACTATGATCAGATTAGGAAAAACAAAAACCCAAACAAGAGCTACATCTCGGACTTCACCGGCCTCAGTTAGCATGTTGCAGTTTATGAGAGTACAATTAGAACAAGACTGAACAAGTATGGCTTGTTTGAAGGGTTTCTGGGATAAAGCCTGTTCTCTCTGACAAAAAACAAAAACAAAAACGTAGCAGCACAGTCTAGGTTTTCAAAGTAGAATATGAGCAAACCACAAGACTTCTAAGAAAAATGTCCTTTGGAAATACAAGACCAAAGTGGAGCTATCTGGCCATAACACACACCGGCACTTCAGGGAAAACCCAAACACAGCATATCAGCACAAATACCTCATACCAGCTGTGAAGCACATATGAGGTGGTTAAGGTGAAGGGGCGATAATTTGATGGTTCTGCCTTGTTTTACAGCCACTGATCATCATTGAACTCCAGAATACTTTGGTATACACAAGAGTGAAATATGAGGCCATCTGTTCAACAGGTAAAGTTTGGCCAAAACAGTCATGCAACAGGACAATGATCTCAAGCACAGCAGCAAATTTACAACAAAAGGGCAGAAAAAGAAAAGAATCCAGTTGCTGCAACGTTGTGATGAGGCCAAAGTCCAGGCTTCTATCTGACTGAAATGCTGTTCACACACAACTACTTCCAAAACCCGATGAACTGAAGCAACAACGTTAAGAAGAGGGGGCCAGAATTCCTCCTCGACGACATGAGAGACTGATAAAGTTGTACAGCAAGCAACAATAACTTCAAGTTATTGTTGCTGTGATATCTTGTGGTTCTACACCCATTAAATCGTGGGGTCGGTTTTAGCTTTTCTCTGGATTGCATGTTCATGCACGTCCTTGTTACTTGTATGAACATGAAGACATTTTTTTCCCCACAAAGTCAAAATGCTCATTGCTCACAGTGACTCATATTCATTCAGTCATTAGTACCTCACTTACAGGCGTTTCAATTCATTTACACATTGCTGAATACCTTATTCTAAAACATTATCAGTTTATATACTTTGTATTCGCCCACAAAATAACTATTGGCTGAATCTTTTAAAATAATACAATATAAAGTATAATACTTGCAAAAGTAGAACGTAGCATGACATAGAAATACTAAAGAAAAGAATAAGAAAATTGAACTTGTTTAAAAATACTTACATTACACCACTAAATTAAGTTTAATTAAGAGGCCCTCAGGAGACAGGAATTAAAATAGCTTGTTTAAGACAAAGGAGGACTGAGTGGATGGATAAAAGGTGACTATAACATAACTGAGGTTTTTTGTGAACTGCAAGTCAGGCAAAGCTGCACTAATGGATTCCCAGAATAAAATTATAAAACAGCTGAAAATGACCTTAATAGGTCCCATTTTCAGCTGCTACTAAACTAAAGCTAAGAATGTCTTTTAAAAGCCTGTTTTCATGTTACACATACTATCAGCAGGGCCTCCAGGTGGCTGAGGTAGGTCTCTTCACTGGCCAGGATTCCTGACAGAACCCACTTTCTCATCTCTAACCCCTTCTCCTGATCCAGCTCCACCTGAAACAAACATGGGAAGAAAGAAAACAGTTGGCAAACAGGGAGAAATGGTATTCACCTACGGTACACAAAAGTCACACAGTCACAGTAATGACATGCAATTTATCAACGTGTTTGATCTTTACAAAAGCTGCCCGTGCACCTCTGCAAACCCCCAGCTGCAGATATTTTTGCTGTGGGATTATAGGAGTCCAGATTTGTAGGCGGTCTGTAGGAGTTTTACATTCCAAGAGGACAGCAGCAGAAACTCCTAGCATCTTGAGGAAGACAAATGTGTTTCTGATCCTGGAGTTGTTAGTCCAAACAGGTCAAAGACATCTGTCACCCCCAGTAGGAGTCATTCAATGAGAAACTCACTGGAGCACTGATTGCATCAAATGCTGCCATTATATTTGCTAAATAAAAAAAGAAGAAGAAGAAGAAGAAGAAGAAGGAGGAGGAGAAGCTGCAAGTCAAGTGAACCCACCCTCCACCATGATTTCGGCTTTGAAGATCACCAAGTGTACACATCAGAGGATAAGAATACCGCAGATAGGAGAGGGGCAGACTGGAGGGGGAGGGGAGCGCCGTCTCCTTTTAACATCTGTTTACACACAGTATGTTTGCTGAGTACGTATGGTCTTTTTCAGCAACGCTGAAAAGCACTCCCATCTGGGAGCTACATGGCAAACACGCACTGGATGTTTTATTGTTGCGGTATGGATGCCTGAGCTCGGGTATCATTGTTAATGCCTCTCTGAAGGGCGCCTTATTTAGTTTGCTTGTCACTTTCAGTGGCTAAAATTTTTACATTTCAGCACCAGAAATCACAAACTGTGGGGACGTGCAGTTTGTAAGTTGGAGGCCTTTATTTAAGAAGGCAGGGTGTGACAGCAAATGCCATCAAGATATATTATGGGAAATATAGGATCACACTTTTTTTAAAGATCTTACTAAGTAAAATAAAAAAAATGTAGCAATAACAATCTTTTAAAGATTACCACAGTGCTAAGACACCGTTATGTCATAAGACTGGCAATGTGCCACATTTTGAATCAAGTCATTTGTTCCTCCAGCATCAAGCAGCAAAAAGCAAATTCCTCAACATCTTGCAGCACGTTTATCACTTATGTGCACATAAAGCATGTGGGAGCAGAATCACAAGCAACAACAGGAAAACTGAAATGAAATGAGGAAGGCCTGGGCTTCCAAAGGGTGATATTGGAAGAAGTAACTTTTCCACAGAACTGAGAAACCACAGCTACGAAATACGTTTGGAGAGATGGCAATGAAGGACAGTGAGACAGCAGAGAAGAGGAGGCAGCACAGTTAACGTGTCTAACTGTAGTCATTAAAGCAACACTACCGACAGCGGGGAGTCCAGAGAACCAGATGACTGGTTGTCTCGGTTGTTCCTGATTTTGGAGCGGAGCCGTGGCGAGGAGGTAGGAGATCCCGTGAAGGACAGAGGTCCGTGGCGAGGCCCAAGCTCGTCTGAATGCTCCAGGTCGTAGCCATATGATGGAGAGTTTTCGTTGTAGGATGCCTCTGTGAGAAACAGTGAAACAAAGCACAATAGTCACATGGTGTGCTATTAAACTGTTAGGCCGTGTAGTTAAAGCAGAGAAAACATCATGGGAAATGCAGCAAACTGGAGCTTCAGTTTTTGTCAATTGTGAATAAGCCAGAAGGTGCTAACACAGCGATCCTGGACATAGTGGGAGTGATGAAGATGTGCATTTACAGCCTAGAAAAAAAACTAGTAAAAACTCCTTTTTAATGAAACAAGAATCCAAAGAATGTCCTGATCATGCATTTTACCATCATGCATCACAGATTTTATTAACACAGTGTCAAACTTTATACAAACTTTTTTCATCTCTTTCACTGAACAAACTGAGCAATATTCTAGTGTAGGCTGGAAAAAAGTAAGTAAACTATTGAATTTAGCAGTAACAACCTTCATCAGATATTTTCAGTAGCCACCTATAAGACTTGCAAAACAATGAAGAGGAATTTATGACTGTTCCTCCAACAAAACCATTTCAGTTCATTCATTTTCCGACATGTCTTGACTGAACAGCCCTCTTCAGGTGATGCCAAAGAATCTTTGTTCATTTAAGGCCAAGACATTTCTGTAATGTATTTATGTGATATTTTCCTGCCAGTGTGTGTTTATTGTTGGAAAACCGTTTTCAGAACATAGTTGCATGTATAACAGCGGGTATTAAAATAAGGAATGAGCTGTCTTTTCCTGCCATTTGTCTTCCTATTAAATCTTTTAATCTTTGTAAACCTGTTACCTACACAAATCTACCATACAGCCAGAGCCAGCCGCTGAGGGCTCCTGCCAGGTCATCGGATTAGCCTGGCAAACTGCACGAGTAACACACAAGCTCTTGTTATGCCAACCTTGGTATATCATGCCTCCTTCAGCTTTTTTATGCAGTGTTCAACATCACAGGAAATGTGAAAGATAGTGCTTTAACTGGGCATAATATTCAATTCCATTCAAATCCACTTATATTATATTATGTAAAAAGAATTGGTCCCAACACAGAACCCTGTGGAACTCCTTATTTAACCCTAGTGTTTAAATTTACATGGATAAATTAGTGTCATTCTGGTAACATCAGGATGACATCCAGCTCACAGCATACGCTGGAAAATTAAGCTATAACAATGACAAATTGAACATAAACTCTTTATGGGTCACAACATGCCCTCATATGCACATCTGTGCTATTTTGCATTTAGAGAGATCCAAAACAACAAAGCCGAATGACTGCATCCCACAGCGAAACATGTTATACTCCCTGGATCTTGTGAAATCAGATTTTTTAAGACAGATAAAATCAGATCACCAATGACTAGATCCTGTAATCAGTGTCAGCCAATCCTGACTCACCAGCAATTATTAGTACATCATGCTTGTCAAGCTGTGTGGAAGATCCAGAGCAGAGATGCCTATCCGCACAACAAAAAATAAAAAATAAAAATACCAATATGGAGTGGACACTTTAAAAAGACAACAATTCATAGCAGTTTTATGGCTACAAGACTGGTTTGCCTCAGCTTGAAAACAGGAAAGAGAGGATTTCGGAGACTGGAGGAAGATAAAGACAAGTTTCCCTGGGGAGGCCTTGAAGACAGGCAACTGACAGGATGACATCCGCAGAGGCTGTGACAAAGGCGTCAAACAAACACACTGGGCCCAGCAGAGACAGAGAGCTGTATGAACTGCTTGAGGAGGAGACTACCGCAGTCCAAACAGCTACACAGCCCAGGGGGGGGGAGTCCATATGAACAGCTACTCTGTGCTTCGGTGAAATTATACATCGAGCCCGGGAAAGGATGACTAACGCATCCTCTCTCAGGCTGCAGCTTTGGAGCCACAAACTATCTAAACTAAGAAATAGCCAGAGCTTAGAATACAGTCCAAACACAAATAAGTAAAAGGGAGGATTTAAAAATGTACCGAAGCCTTAAATACTGAGCCACTTGTGTTGTTTATAGGGACGTTTTTAAAAGCACAGCACTGACTTGGCTGTGGTCAGTGTGAGAAAGTGCACATCACAATGGACCCTCAGTGAGTGCTGTTGTTCTAGCAATCACAAGGGCCGATAGCGTGAAGGAAGTGTCCAGGCAAGTTTGTCCGGAAAATTCGGCAATTTGTCTGCTTCAGAGCGGAAACAGGCTCTCTGCACAAGGTCATCTTTTAACAAAGGCTTCCACTCCTAATACACACATTCGTCTACAGTCACTGCTATCAAATCTACATTCCAGCTAACAGTGACATGCCTTTTATAATTAAAGACTTTGCAGACAGCCCACACTTTTCAGACATACATGGAAACAGATTTGTACAGGTTCCAATAATTCACTGTGACTCACAATTTATGTCTCTTTTCTGCTTATACTAAGAAGAACCTAGGTGTCAAACAGACTTTTAAAAAGGGGTGAGCAAATAAACCAAAGTAAAAGCTGCTCTTTTACAGCTACAAACTACCTACAAGATGCAGTTGTTAAACAGCAGAGCTCGACCCAAAGTGTGCTATTATTTCACTGTTTAAAACAGGGTGGGGAACGCCAGACCTCAAGGGAGTCCTGCAAGTTTTAGATATCATCCTGGGTCAACACACCTTAATCAAATGTTTAGTTCATTACCAGGCCTCTGGAAAACTTCAAGACATGTTGAGGAGGTAATTTAGACATTTAAATCAGCTGTGGACACCGGCCCTTGAGGCCTGCATTTTAACCACACTTAAAACAGTAATCCTGAAATTTCTGCCTAGCAACAAAAATACAACTAGCATTCGGAAAAATATTACTCAAACATTCAAATCTTTATAAGTGTTTTTGTCTGTGATTTGCTGAAAATCTGGTTTACTTCCTGTTAAGGCAGACTTCTTCTTCCTCAGTGTGGACAACTGCTTGATCATCTGATCGAAGAGGTTCTAACCCGGTACTAGCAATAAACTGGATAGTGATTGCAGGTTTTAAGAAATCTGACAAGCCATTAACCAAACTTTGACCAATCTTCAAGATTTATGCCACCTATTAATGTAAGTAACTCTGATCTAAGATGTGGTTAAAAAAAATTCAAAATCCATTCATTTTCAAGTACTTTGCAAATGCCTGTTCATTTTATTATGGCCCTTCTAGTCCAAGAAAATATTACTAAGAGCATGACCTGGAGTCCTTTTTTGCAGCTCTGCTGTTTTAAACAGATTAGCTTCAATGCAAAATGCCTGTTTAAATTTGAGGCTAGTCATATCTGCAACTCGAAATCTTATCTTGTTATAGACCAACGAAACTGAGGTAAATGTTATCTAGATTTAACAATTACTGCTAAGCTATCAGCCTCTATGTGCACATTACTATTCAATAAAGTACACATTTCAGTCAATTTAAGAGTGTAATGTTCCAGCCAGCGTTGGAAGTCACAGTGAAGGAGCTATGTTCCTATTTTATTATCAGCATCCCAACAGCTTCAAAATCACACAATAGAAAGTATCACACATTTAGCTGGAGGGTGGCAAAATAATCCTGCTGTTCTGTCTCATACCCAACAAATGGTTTCAGCTGTGCAATAGAACCGTAATAAATACATTCTAATGACATTACATAAGATCGCTGAACCCGACAGCTGTGGTCGCGAGCTGTGTGGAGCTGTGGATCAGACAGAAGCTGATTTCATTTTGGACCGTCACGGAAATCTGTAATTCCATGTTTTTGAAGGATTTCCTTTAGTTCGGTGAATCAAAGCAAATCATTTAAAAAGTATTATTACCTATTAATGCACAACACTGAATGTTTTGGTTTCCCACACCAGCACTCTGAGCACCACCCAAAAATAGATCTCAAGGATATATAAAAGGGGGCTCGGCCAAACAACTGCCAAGCCTGCTTCTGGGGAATAATCAGTCATCATGAAGCACTTTGCCTTCCTGCAGCATGTAAACAAGAGCCTTGCATAGAATACAGTCACAGCAGTTTTAATACCACAGGCATGCTGGATACACACTGGATATCCCACTGATGACAAAGCAAAGACATACACTAATCCTAATCCATAGAGATGAACTACGACAAAACACGCAGGGAGGGAGCGACAGATGTGCAGCAGAATCTTTGCGGCAGCAGCATCGGGAATTCTCTGACACAGGAATAATCATGTGGTCCCTTTTCACTACACAGCAATCACAGAAGAAGCAGGAAGTGTTATTTGGGACACTTTCATCAGAGTGAAAGTCTGTATTGGGTTTCTAAATAATGGTTGGGGTTATCACATGGCCATTTTAAGGTCACAGCAGTTTAAAAAATATGCTGTTTTTTCTGGAAAGTAGTTATTTTTTCATCTGTGGTCATTTAGGTTCTGGGAGCACATCTCCCTGACGTTCCCCATTCATACACAGAAGCCAGAGGAAGTGAGAACAACTGCACGACCTGAGCACAGAAGCAGGTACCAGTGGCAACAGACATGACACTGTCTGGTTCAGACACAGCATGAGAGGGGGAGCTGGTGTGGAGATGGGTTGCAAAGCAGCTTGCAGATTTGGAGTGACTGTAGGCAGGCATCTTAAATACCTCCACCTGGTCGTAGCAGATGGCTGCCCCTCCCTGAGGCCTGGTTCTGCTGAAGGCTTCTTCCTGTTAAAAGGAAGTTTTCCCTTCCCACTGTTGCCAAGTGCTTGTTTACATTGGCGTCGTCTGATTGTTTAGGGTTATTGTAGGGCCTTTAGCTTACAATATTAAGAGCCTTGAGGTGATTAGGTGCTTTATAAATAAATAATATTGAACTGATTGAAGATGCACCACATGAGATAATTCGAAGAGTTTCAGCTGAGGGATCAGCTGATGTGGGCTGGGACTGAGATGAACTGATCTGCTGTTATTGTGGCTTGTGTGAATTAATGTCATTGTTTGAAAGTATCACAGGTAAAATTTCAATTCTTTTTGACCAATGGGGGAAATTATCAGACAGCAGCTCCCAAAAATAAAACTTAGAGGGTAAAGAGGTTTATTGATCGAGCCTTGGAACTAGAATGGTAGCATCCATATTTGCCCATTTCACTGCTGGGAAAAGACAAATTGAGTCAATCCTCAATTACTGGACCCCGCTGTGAACATATTGACTATCCACCAAAATCTCAGTCAAAGGATGGATAGAATTTAGATCACAAGCTCCCATAAATAAACGCACACATATCAAATGGACTATTTGGCTCAGAAAAGGCTGGAACTGAAATTTTACAGTAAGCATCCATAATTTATTTACAAAGTTTGAAAAAAAAAAAGATATGCTAAAGGACGGCCTTTCTGTTGCCTCTACAGCTGTTGTATAGATCTGGAGAGGAAAGTATCACTTCTAGAAAAAACATAAGATATGAGGCCAATGTGAGAGGTTGTTAAAAGCTTAGCACCACTTTATGGCTCCAAATGGATTCTCCTCTGATCTGTGGAGTCACTCGGGAAACAGCGGTGATAAGGAGGGCAAACACTGGGGCTGGTCAAAGGGTGACAGCCTTTCAAGCACCTGATGTGGTGACCCCACTTCATAGCAAGTTGAGATGGACTTTACGATATGTGGTGACACAGGATAATCGGAATACAGAGTCTGAGACTTTGATATCCGTCTATCACAGCAGACGATAATTAGCAACAAGCAACTTTATCCTGATACTGCAATTTATCAGAGGAAAAATGCCCTCAGAATTTAGGATTTTGACATTTCTAAGAAAAACATGACAGTTTTTGAGATTAAAGTAATTCATGTGAAAAAAAAATGCATGTTATATCTGACATCAAAGCTCTTCTGAAAAACTTTAAATGCGTGCTAACATGAGCTAACAAAGTTTTGTAGCTAGCTGGTAACATAGAACTTTGCTCTTTGGTCCATATATGTCAAGAAAGAAAGAAAAAAGGCAACATGCCCAGGGGCCTAAACACTAATGCTAAGGTTCTAAGACACAGAGACTAGTGCCCATCTTTTATATACAGTCTATGGGCGTAAGCAGAAAGGATGTATCTGTGGTGTGATGAGGTTTATCAAACCCAGTAAACTAAAGTTGGGTGTGTGAGAGGGGAAGAAAAGCAGTTTCATCCCCTCAATCATAAATTTTGTTACTTAAATCTCAAAGAATTTCTGATTATGTTTTTTATTTTTTTGCTCATTTGTGACGTCTGTGAGGTTATTCTCAGAGATTTGCGGTGTTTCTTTCAGATAAATGAAGGAATATCTCGGTTAAGATTTCCTTGCCCCTAATAGGCCATTCAAACTGTAAAAATGTTATCCGTCAATTCATCATCACATCTGGGCTCGTGTGGAGTGCCTGCTGGCCCGGGAGGTCCTTTAAACCACAGGCCTGTGGAACGCATTGAAGACCATCAGCACTCGCCTATGATCTGCTGTGGGGCAGCCTAAAATTAGTGCCAGTCATTGAGCGGTGTAGGTCAGAACTGGGCCGCCAAACACGGCACACCTACTAATCAACGTATGTAGAAATAGCTCGGGGTGGACACACTGCAGCTTGTAATGTGCCGCATAACAGAGCAAATAAAAGCCCCGATAACAGTTCCAGCCCGGGTAAGTAAACACACAACGGTGCAAAGGCGAGCAAAAAGATTAACTCAAGTCCAGCAGCAAGGAATAATTAACACGAAGCAGGATTTATTTCATTTGCCAATTATTGTGACTTTTCAGGATGACACCTTCAAGTTTGTGCTTTGTAGCAGACACAAATATAACTGCTGAGTTTTCATCACATACTGATAACGGGCAGAGTTTTCAGAAATGTAAGCAGTGACAAGAAAAAAATTTAAGTGACCTCCTGGTGTAATGAAATATTCATTTGCATGTATGAATAGAATTAAATATTAGTGAATGGGCCTCACCTGATGTGCTCTGATGTGACTGGCCAGCGGTATTCTGCCTAGCAACACACGTTTTTACAGCGAATTCGCCTTAAGGTAAACTGTACCTGAGTGCAGGCGCGTGGCAGAAAAGAATCAAATCATCTCAGATTCAGATGGTTTCATGGAAGTTACAACACTTTGAAAACTGCAGTAAGGTTTGTGTTATTCCAGCTCAAAGTTACTAACCAGAAGTATAAAGTTTAAAACACGAGCATGATTAACAAGGGTTTTTGGTTCTGATACTGCTGCCTCTTCTACTTCGCCACTGAATGTTTTGCCTAAAATAAACGTTCTACTACAGGAAAGAAAGGTTGACACAAGCACCATGGGTCAGGCCGTTGTGACAGAGGTGAACTCGTTTAGCACATTACATTTCATTAGCCACTTCCCCCCACACCCCAACAAACAGCTGAGAAATTCCATAAACACTTGGCCTGCCAGCCAGCAGCACAGAGGGCCCTTTGAGGAGAGCTGAAGCCGCAGGAGCACAGGGCTGAGGCTGAGCACGAGGGAGGATCACCGAGCCCGAGGAGGCTCGTAAACAGGCCCGAGCCTTTCCTCTGCATGTATGTTAGTAACTGCACAGAGGAGCTTGAGGAAAACCTAAAGTGAACCGTCTTGCATAGTTTCGAAACAAATGTTTTTGTTGAGTTTTCTGACAGAAACAAAAGGCCATTCATGGCTTTTACTGTGAGAGCAGCTGGCGATGCCTGGCCTGGTGTACTGATGGCCTGCCAGCTTTTGACCACTTTACCCAGTACACTGCACAGAAGAACAGGTGCCTCACTTGCTCACGCACACATACACGCACACACAAAGGCAGACTTGGCAGCCCTCAAGAGCTGCCAGCACTTCCTCTTGTAGGCTTACATTTACTTAAGGAAAGGGAGAGGCTGACTTCTTCCCCTTCTTTACCCACCAAACTTCAGATGTTGATACGTAGGTGCAACGATAGGCCTGTCTGGGCTTACACGGGGAAGCTCAAATATTTATGAGTCCACAATTACCCGGAGGACCGGTGTGACTCCTGCTGAGGCAGCAAGTGGTGGTCTGAGGCAATCAGACGAACGTTAGTCACCTTCCAGATAGACACTTTCTATTAATGTCACAGCGACAGCAGACAGGCCCATCTACGCTCAGAAACGGTGCCATGTCCTGACTGAGGCAGGCTCGGGCTAAAAGCATCCTAAAAGACAATCTCCTGGTTTTTGCAGAGAGGATCACGATTAAACTAATGGGAGATTATCATTTTCCCTTTTGGCTGACCTTTTTCTTTTACGCCCTCTCACTATAACACATTAACCACGAGACAGTCTACACACCCAGACTCTTCTTTAGCCACAGGCACGTCAGCGTTGTGATGATAATTAATTATGGCAAAATAAACCCATAAGAGAGCTGGCCTCCTTAAAGGTCCACAGCTAATCAGCAGCTCTATTCACAGTCAGGCTTGACAATTGGCCTAGTTAAACCAGAAACCAGGAGACAACACTTATTTCTTCTATTCATAGGAAAAAGTCCCCTGAGATGCATCAATTTTAGACTGGCCATTTCACAGAGTTCTCACAGCTGAGACACAGTAGGACAAGCACGCGTTTGTTTAGAGAAGTTCGGAGGTGTCACTAACGGTAAGTCACTCATTTTTTCCCCAGGCGCAGGCGGACTGCCACTACGGCACTCCCACAACAGCAGCACGGACCCTGCGAAATGACATGGTGACAGAGTGCAGAAAACCCCCCTACCACCACCCAAACATGTGCAGTATATGGCAGTTTGTCTAATGGTTACAGAATGTGCAGCTGACTGGACCATAAAGCGCCTTTACAAGCCTTCTTTACTCAGTCGTTTCAAGAGATTTTAGTCAATGCCGCAGTGCTTTGTGATAAATGCAACAAGAAAAAACACTTTCCAGCAGCTCCCTGAAAGTCAAGAACCACAACAAAGAGCAATTTATTGCAAAAGCTGGCCTCAAACCAGCTCCCTGCTTGAGGACTAACTTAACAACGTGCAAAAAATAAATAAATTATTACAACATGAAATCCAGACTTCTGGTAATCCACAAAGCAAGGTCCACATGACGCAGGTTTGCCATTATGTCAGCAACATGTCTCCTCTGAAGAAAAGAAAAAAAAGGCTGCACTTCAGACTCTTTCTGTAGTCAAAGTGTCAAGCAGGCATTACGTATCAAATAGGGAAACACAAAAGGTCAGTTGATTGGTCATGGGATGCACTATTTGGCATAGAAAGTCCAAACCTTTGTAACTGCTAATTAGTTTTTATTTAATTAGGTTTTTGCT
>NW_005187573.1:640294-693533 GCF_000239375.1 Pundamilia nyererei | reverse complement strand
ACTGCTAATTAGTTTTTATTTAATTAGGTTTTTGCTTTCAGTTCAGTTTAGTTTCAGAGATTTCTTACACCTAGTTTGAGTTTTTTTAATTAACCACAATAACATTGCTGTTTAGGCCTGTGACAAGAGCTGTGTGCTGACTCCGTGTGACACCTACACAGTAGGGAAAGGAGCAACATTTGGAGGTACCTGGAAAAACTAGTAGTGAGCCTTGAACACAGACTGTAAAGAAAAGATGGGAGCAGCCACTTTGCCGTCACTCGTTTGTGGACTACTGTTTTAAAGCTTCAGATATAGTATTTTGGTCATCACATCTTGTTTAATTTTTCATATTTGGATGATAAAGTGGAATGCCAAATTAGCAGTGTAGGCTAGCTAGCTTGGTTAGCTAGGGTTATCTACAGAGGTACAGGGCTAAATGGAGCTTAACTGCTTCTTGACAAAAAAAATATAAAATTTTATTTCAAAAATAAAATACCAATGATATTTCCAAATTAAAATAAAACATTTATGCTATTTATTTTTTCTTATAGGGAAACCTATAACAAGTTAGCATTTTGCTAATAAATGTCTTCATTGGCTTCACTTCTTAGCCCTGAAAGCTGCCGCTTGATCTCAACTTCTTTTGGACGCTCCAACAACTCTTACACTTTATCCACAGGAGCTATTTGCTCGTTGCAGTTTGCTTGACTGGGGCTCAGCAGTTGACTTCACAGCAACTTCCAGCACCAACTCGCAACCAGTCTGGGAATACTAATGTTTCCCTAGCAACCAGTGGTTGCCAGGCAGTCACCAACCAGTCCCTAGCCCTTTGTGACTGTGGCCTAGCAGGCACACTGATTGTGTGAGATGTGCAGAGAAGATGCACTTTGCCCCTGCCTACACTGCTACAGTCACAGCCCCTGAATGACAAGGGCATTTTTATCTGACAAAAAGGATATAACAAGAAAATGATTACAGGTGCATTATGGGTATTGGAGGCTACCTCAGTCGCTACTGCATCAGTTTCTACTGCATCACTTATTTTTTGTTCTTGTTGATCATGCGATACTAAGTTGCTTTATTGCAGCTTTAATGAGTATTGATTTGCAATTTTATACATAAATGTAGCAGGATGAGTTTAAAAAATGACCAGAGGCAGCCATCCTGACAATATGCTTACAGGACTCAGCGACACATGGCACAACGGTGGAATGATGCAGACCCAGATCGAATGGATTTATGCATTTCAGTCATCCGAGCAGCGTGCTGGCTCTCACTTCATGCTGATTATATCACAGGCGATCTGCTCACTTGTCACATGCTTTTTGTCAAAGAGCTTTAGACCGAATCACCTTATGTAACAAAAACACACTACTCTGCTCATCTGCTTAATCTGACCCTGAGTGGATAATGCTTCTTTTTTGGGGGGGTAGAGACACACAGTTTTCTAGCTCCAATCTTCCAACAAGCACTCTGCTTCCCAATCCGTCTTGGGTGAGGATCTGGCCTCAACCAGCGATGATGTGTGTCCTTGTGTATCTTTTATTATGACAAATGCTCCTGCCTGCCCTTCTGTCCTTGGTATTACCAAGTTACCCCAACCACTCTCCTTATCCCTCCTAACAATGTTATATTGTTAACATGTCAATACTGCTGCTCAGTGAGTGATTCTCCTATTATGCTGGAGCATAACAACAGGAAACACCGATGGCGGGTGTTTTGAGTGGAAGCCACATGACACACTTAAAGCCCCCTCGATCCTCCTCGTTGAGCGAGTTGTCAGGGCTTTTTTCCAACCCACCACCCGTAACAAAGAACCGCCCTAAATTTATCACGCTAGACAAACCCCTTTAAGTTAATTACACCACACTAAGGACAACAACGTTGATGCGCGCTGACACAAAAACACTCAGGGTGGATAGGGCTGAGCGACCGGGAAGCCCCGGGGGGCAGATGCTGTCTCAGCCAGAGCATCTCTGCGAGAGTACTGCAGCACTCAGTGGGGCAAAGAGCAGAGAGGGGTGAAAAGGAGAGGGCAAGCCTGCTTACAAAAGGGTAAAGAAAGCCCTGCTCAAAGAAGTGCAAAGGTTCTGCTGTTCGGGATATGCACACTAGGGCCACAGTTTGCTCACAAACAGCCTGATGGCAGCTGATGATCGAGCCTAACAGAGCCAACCAGTACGGATGAGGCTTGTGAGGAGGAGGAAATAAAGCTCTCCTAACAAAAGAAGATGAATCTTCATTAAACCTAGCCTCCTTTTTTAAGGCAACTTTTATCGCAAAAGATAAGTAAGGCTGTTGAAAAGTCCTCTGGGTTATGGAAACGTTTTAGGACGGATTTAGTGTATCAGGCACAGAATGTTGAGACTTTATTTGAGTGATTACAGGTGCATTTTACACATCACTGACTAATTCGGGATCTGGGCCACCAAGGGCAGACAGACATGTTTCAGAGAGGGATTAGAGCGGGCTTTGGATGTGTATCATCTTCATGCACCAGACTCATTTTAAGTGTCAGATCACATCCACATTTGTGTATTAGAGACCTACCTAGATCTCCTTGAATGCTGTTGTCATGAGAGGTCCTGCTGGACGTGGTGGAGTCTCCATCACTGGGCCAGATGTGGCTCGCCTTGCGGAGTCCAGTGATGCAGGTGTCAGAAATCATTCCCTGCTGCTTCAGGCGAATCTGAGACAGAGGTGTGGGCGGGCTGCTGCTGTCGAAGGACTGCTGGGAGGGTGAACGGCTTTTCTCCCTGTACATCTGATAGGTGGTGGGGCTGGGAGACACCTGGCTGGACTGGCTTGAGGAGAAGTCCTCTTCGCTGGAGGTCAGGTTCTCGTTGGAGCTGCAGTCCGGCGTGTAGCCTCCTCCCACGTCGTCGAAGCTCCCTGGAGAGTAGGAGCGCCTCGGCCAGGTGAGGTGCGTGTCCTCATCTGTGCCGTGGTCCCTGATGTGGATGACTCGCATATCCCCATCACCCATCATCCCCCCAACGTACACGCTGGTGTAAGCGTGGCACTCCACCGGCTGCTGCTCAGATTTCCCCATAGAGTAGCGCCCCTCGCCTTCTTTTAGGGGGTGTGGGCTGACCTCGGAGTCTTCATATGACCCGTTGTAGCTGCAGTTCCCCTCGGTGGATCTGCCTCTCTGAACGGCCTTGCTGATATCCCCCGTGGCGGCTGACAGGTTCCCTGGGAGTGAATGCAGGGACCTCTTTCGCTCCATCTGCATGGCTTGACAGCCCAGGTTGCTGATCTTGTCTGAAACCTCCCTGTCGTTGACTCTGACCAGCCCTCGCTCTTGATGATACTCCATGTTTGCGTAGAAGGGTTTCTCTTGGCCTCCTGTCACTGACAGCCCCTTGCAATCTCCCGCTGTGTGGGAGTTTGCCCTCCTGATGCGCTCAAAGTTGGATCTAAGAGCTGCCACCGAGCCCGGACCCACTGGGAAATCAGGAAGCTCAGAGTCTTGGCGGACAGGTGACACCCCACCCTTCTGTTTGCTGTCAGGGGCACAATCCATCTCAATGTCTGCATGAGGTTTGCACTTGACTGTCTTACCAGGCCCCCTGTACTTGTGCTGCTGCTCCTCTGCTCCTGCCTCATCTATGCTGGACCTCTGGCTGTCTTCATCATTTGTCTCTGCCATCCTTTTAAACCCCCATCTCTTCCCATCGTAAGACTTCCTCTCCTTTGCGAGCAGAGTCTGCAGGTAGATCATGCGAAAGCGCTCCTTGTTTACTTCCTTCTCCAGGTGTTTGATGGATGACTTGCATTTGTCCAACTCCTGCTCAATGTTCCCCAGTGAGTTGAGCTCCATGCTAGGGGGATCAGACTCAGGGAACTGCGCTCTCCATGCTTCCACAAACCCAGCTGGCTCAACCATTATTACTCTGACACAAACTGTTCAATAAGCTACCAGCAGAAGCATTTCCAAAGCTCAACTTGACTCTTTCCAACAGCTTCCATCGTGCTACGAGTTCAAGGTGTTTCTCAGAGTAATCCACTTAAAAGGGAAATAAAACATACTTTACAGTCTTTACTCACAATCATAAGAATCAAATCCGCTTTACTCCGTTTAACAAAGTCCAACAAAATGCGAGGTTATCCTTTTCTCCAACTTGATCTCCTTCTTGCGCTGTTCTCTGGAGATCGTCTGCCTTCCTCTGTGCTTGGTGTCAGACTGAGTCCTGCAGCTCTCTGGTGTTTTGCCTCTGTCAGTCGCAGCTGAGAGAGGCGGGGCTAAGTCAGAGATGTGATTTAAACCGCAAACACATCAAAATGAACACTGCTGGTTTTCTGAACTGCTTCTTCTTAACCCCAAACTGTCTCCAGGTACAGACGGTTACAGCTGAAAAATAGGAATCCACCAGGAAATGAAAACTAGCATGACAGCACAGCTATTGCGATATATGTGGTCTTATAAAAGGAGACAAACTGACACTTTCAAAGTAAGAAACCCTGCCTGTCCCACATGGTGAGGATTTTGTGATGTTGTGTGTGCAGAATCTCAGATAGATGAAGAAAAAACGAGGTTCACAAAACTTTGTTGTAAGCGCAAATACAGCCTGACCTCTTTTTGAGAAACACACTAATCTTTCCTTCTTTCCCACCCAGCTCCTGGCGTGATATTTTGCAACACCGCACACTTGTCCTTTCAGTTACGTTCTGAAAACTAGGGCTAATCCGACCAAAGTTCAGCGTGTAGAGAACTGAAATACAGTTAACATGTGAAAATGTCGCCTCCTGGCGGTGCAAAAATGTTTGAGTTGGTGCGTTCAAGTACACACCGGACAGATTATTCAAATTTTAGGACTGCCTAAACATTGTGTTGCAGTTACGGTTATTCTGTCCGTACCACACTTTCTATTCTCACGGGAATTAAATTTTAAACTCGATGCTCACTACATATTCTAGAAAATTGTGTTTTTATTCACTTTAGCTTGGAGAATTGAACTTATTTGATATGTTCACCTCAGGCAAAGGGTTTATATATGGCATTGCGCTCATATATTTCGATCGTGAATGACACTAGACTGAGGTTTTCTTCATTTACTCCTCTGACCAGTGATTGTAGAATACTTTTATACCGCCACTGTTTTGTCCGTTGAACCAAAACTATATTTTGGATTAGCTGAACACAACTCTTGAACGGACCGTAAGAGCGACTTCCGGTTAGCAACCAATCAGTGACGCCGTCTTTATGGTTTCCACAGTAACCGTTGCCTTTCCTTCTGCTAATTAACTAGCTGCTTAAAACTTGTGTAAGACGATTTTGCAATTGTTGTTATAATTTCTGAATAGTGACTTCCTAGCGCAACCAGCAATATTTTAAATAATTATTTTACGGGTTTGCGAGCTAAGCTATCTTAGTCGACGACAGAAAGCGTAGTTACGTTAGCGTTAGCTGGCTAATCAAGCAAAGAAGAGCCACTAAGTGCATCAAATCACACTTTTCCAAGATGAGCGAACAGTTGAAATTCATCGTCGAACAGCTGAACAGGGAACCATTCAAGAAGAACTTCAATCTCATCACGTTTGACTCACTTGAACCGATGCAGCTGTTGCAGATTTTGAACGATGTTCTGGCTGAAATCGACCCAAAGGTGAACCGATACTTTTATCAGAAATCTTTACCAACACTAGACGCTAAAGTTCATTACACTTGTTTCAGGGTTAACACCGAGTGATTATGTGTGGTGTTCATAGAAATAACGTGAGACTCTCACTGATGTTTATTATTATAGCAAGCCATAGACATCCGTGAAGAAATGCCTGAACAGACTGTGAAGAGAATATGTGCTCTGTTGGGGATGCTGAAATACAAACCTCCTGGTAACCTCTCTGATGTGTAAGTATCTGCAGGCACTTTCAGCTAAATTTCCCCTTATCTAATTCTGATGTTTATAATGTTGACAAATTGTCGTTGTACGCTATTTCTTGTTTCACTCAAAGTGTTTTGTTAGTTTGTTTTTTTAATTCAACATCTATAACATAAAATAGTTTCAGGGTAATTCTGGGAGACGGGCACCTTCTTGACTTTGTAGATTAGGCTTCAAATTTTATTTATTGTTAAAGCTTGTATAGTCACGGCTGGATCAGGTGATCCTGAACCATCATGGTGCACTGAGCATCTCTTTCATCTCTTTCCACTCTTCAAGTGTCTCTTGCAAATAATTTCAGGAAGGGTCCCCACCCCTGGTGGAACGTTTTGTTGGTATTGTACATATGGGACATGCCCATTTGTACTGGGCATATGGCCCACAATGATGATTCAAAACTGTGTAAACACAGGATGTTTTGGCTTTTGATAAATGGGTCCTGTGAAAAATCTTAAAGTATAAAAGACCAATTGTTCGTATTTTGCCCTTGTTTCTCTATACTCTTTATTTTGTTTCCACTCACCCTTCAGCCAGTTCTGGCACATTGCTGACCTCACTTAGCCTGGTTCTGCCAGAGATCCTTTCCTGTTAAAAGGGAGTTCTTTCTTCTTGCTGTCACTAAGTGCTTGCTCACAGAGGACTATGGGGCTGTTCTGTTTTTCTCTTTAATATTGTAGGGTTGTTAGCTTATGGTACAAAACACCATAAAATGATGGTTGCTGTGAACTAGCACTGTATAAATCAAATTAAATTAATTGATAAAATTAAACTCAACATGCACATCATTCATAGAGCTCTCATTTTTTTAACCTTTTCCTTAGTTTTCACTGTTTACAGTGAATTCACATAAATAAAGTACCTTAAATCTTGTAATCACCTCACTACCAGTGAAACGCAGCAGTGGATCTTCCATGTTTTACCATTCACCTTCTGCAGTTTGAATCAGCTCTCCTCCTTCATCCCTCCCTGCAGAAGCAGCTTCAGACAGGGTCTGGTGACTGGCAGCAAACCTGTGATTCACCCAATCCTCCACTGGCTGCTGCAGAGAGTCCCTGAGCTGAAGAAGAGGACTTACTTGGCTCGTTTTCTTGTTAAGCTCGAGGTGCCTGCAGATTTTCTGCAGGATGATATCATCAATGACACTTATCACCAGGTTTGTCAGCATATTAAAGATACATACACCTCCTGGATTACTGGAACTGCTATTTTAATACAAAGGTAAATAATGTGTGTTGACAGTATGAAGAGCTGGTGGAAGGATTTAAGACTTATCATAAGGAGTGTGAGCAGCTGAGGACTTCAGGCTTCTCCACAGCAGAAATAAGAAGGGTAACAAATACAGTGGTGTGAAAAAGTGTTTGCTACCTTCCTGATTTTTTTTTTTTTTAATTTTTTGTATATTTGTCACACTTAAATATTTCAGATCATCAAACAAATTTAAGTATTAGACAAAGATAACACACGTAAATGCAAAATGCAGTTTCTAAATGAAGGTGTTTATTATTAAGGGGGAAAAAAATCCAAACCTGGATGGCCCTGTGTGAAAAAGCTATTCCCCCTAAGCCTAATAACTGGTTTGGCCACCCTTGGCGGCAACAACTGCAATCAAGTGTTTGCGACAACTGGCAGTGAGTCTGCAGCGCTGTGGAGGAATTTTGGCCCACTCATGTTTGCAGAATTGTTGTAACACAGGGAAACTGGAGGGTTTTTGACCATGAACTTCCTTTTCAAGGCATCTCAATTGGGTTCAGGTCAGGTCTTTGACTAAGCCGCTTCAAAGTTATTATTATTTTTTCTTAAGCCATTCAGAAGTGGACTTGCTGGTGTGATTTGGATTATTGTCCTCCTGCAAATCCAAGGGCACTTCAGCTTGAGGTCACGAACAAATGGCCGTCATTCTCGTTTGTGATGCTTTGGTAGATGGCAGAATTAATGCTTCCATTTACTACTGCGAGACTTCCAGGTTCTGAGGCAGCAAAACATCCCAAACCATCACAATACCACCTCCAGGTTTTACTGTTGGCATGATGTACCTTTTTTTTTTTTTTTTTAATTATTATTATTTTTATATGTGACATCAGCCTTTTTTCTTTTTGGGGTTAGGGTTAGGTTGTTTCTTTAGATCGTGGCATGATGTGTTGTTTTTTAAGATATTTGTGCCTGCTCCAGCCATCAGACCGGTTCTGTTTTCCAAAAATGTCGTTTATCAGAGTTAATTCTTGATTTAACATGAGCGGTAATTAGTTTTCCACACAGGACCAGGTAGGTCTGAAAAACTTTTCTCCCTTAATCAATGAAATCATCCTTTAAAAACTGCATTTTCTATTTATTCTGGTTATTTTTGTCTAATGTTAAAATGTGTTTGACCTGAAACATGTAAGTGTGATAATTATGCAAAACACTAGAAAATCAGGAAGGGTGCAAACACTTTTTCACACTGTAGTCGCGCTTTACTCTTTACTACTTTTTACTACTCTTTACTACTACTACTACACTGCTTGTTAGAAGTTACTGATTATAATCTTTCGTCAGTATGAAACTCACATATGATTTCAATTTATATTTGTTGTGTAATAAATGACAGTAGAACTTTTTCATAAGCTTAACTGACATTCATGACATTAATTCATCTTTTCTGCAATAACAGGACATTAGTGCCATGGAGGAAGAGAAAGACCAGCTCATCAAACGTGTGGAGAGGCTGAAGAAGAGGGTAAGGCAGACTGCTCTGGGAGGCTGCGGCACTCCTGCAATGCTTGGAAGGCTTTAGAATTGACTGTGGAATGAAAACATGACCTCAAACATATATTATCAGCTCCTCTAATAAACCTGACAGGGATGTGACAGGCTGCAAGGCTGCTTAACAAGGCTAGAAGTAATGAGGTGCTGAATTTCTAGGTCTTACTTACAGGCCCTGTTAAAAGGTGAAACCTGACTCTGTCAGAGGGTCGCAGTTATTTTTGCTGACCCTCCGATGACTGCCGCAGCACTGAATGGTGTTTTCTTTCCACTAGGTGGAGTCGGTGTCTAACCATCAGCGGATGCTGGAGCAGGCCAGGCAGCTGCGGGTGGAGAAGGAGAGGGAGGAGGCGCTGACTCAACAGAAGCAAGAGCAAAAGAATCAGGTAAATACTTGGGATTACTTGTGTCATTTATCAGCGCTTTTGTTCATCACAGTATATTTTAGCAAGTCATGACAATCAAGTTAAACAAGTTTGTGGGCCGTTATGCACACTGCCTTTTCTCACTGTCTTTTGCTTCTCCTTTCTTGCTCGATGGAGTTTAAAAAAACAAAACTGTGTCTGGCACAATCTGGGTTTGGATTTAATGTGGAGTTTTCTGCTCACAGAGTTTTTATTGTTTGTTTTAGTTTTTTGTTTTCATTTCAGTTTAGTTTTGGCTGATATATCACAAGAAAGAAACTGAACTGAAATCTGTGTAGGAATTCTGTAAGAACAACAATGATTGTAGAAATATAATTTCTTGGGAAAAAGCTTTTAGAAACCTTATCTTGGGCCATTTTGGGCAACCTTTGTAAGCACCTTTTTATCACTTTTGGCTGTTGATTCTATAATAATTATCTGTCTGTGACTATTTTTGTTAGTGTTTAGTGAGCGTTGTCACACAGAATCAGCCCACCAAAGAGTCCAGTCTGGCCCACTGGCTGGCTTTGAACACTGTAAAGGAGGGCATAAATTTTGTGCTTGTTTGTAAGTTTTACAGCTTTTCCTGCTGATGTAGCCCTCACCCATGACCATTCATAATACACCAATGTCATTAACTAATAGAGAAACGGCAATGACAAAACAGAACAAGGATATTTCCTGTGAATTAACAAGTAATTATAAATGCAGGATATTCTGGGCAATGAGCTACCAGAAATTTTACTGTAATTTTATACAATTATTTCTACAATTTAAGCCCTTTTTTTTTACGGTAGTTGAGGTGACAGATTTCTGTCTTCTGTACACTGACAAAAAAGAGGAGTTTCACTGGTCACACAGTGAGCTGTATGCAACAAATGATATAAAATGAGTCTAATGTCTGTAGTTTAATGCTGTAAAATAACTGGCCAAATTGGTGCTCAGAGGATTTGCAGTGTGACTGCCAGGTGGCAAAACTAGATTCTAGAAGGACTTACTTTGCTGAGTGAGTTTTCTATTTTTGCATTTGTCAGATTTTAGCATTTAACATAAGAAGTGTACAACAGCAAAAAGATACGATACAGCATTGCAAACAGTTGGCGCACAGTCTCATTGGTATCAAACACATCCACGACTGCTGCCTCAGGCTGACTAACACATGTTAAAGTCTTCTTTTTATTTTCACTTTCATTGTTTCTAGATATTTTATAGACTGAAAACTGGCACATCAATGCAGAAAACAGGAAGATGATTTCATATGAAAATAGTGCTCTGATTTCCTGACAGTGCCTGTATCTGTGACTGTTTTTGTGTGTTCAGCTGTTTCAGGCTGAGCAGAGGCTGCTGAGATCAGAGCAGCAGTTGAAGGATTTGCGACAAGCTGCAGCAGATGCTAATCCAGAGAGTGAGTAGCCATGTCCCTGCTCCATGTATACAGCTGGATGGGTGGATTCAAGGTCACAACAGAGTGTGATGCGGGTGTCTCTCTGCTAACGGGCTTTCATCTGCTGAGACCCTCTGATTATGCTGATCTTTGAAGTGCTCTAATAGAGCTTATCTGATGGTGAAATTGTCGCCTTTTGTTCTCATCTGCTGTTGGCATCTTTAGCCAAATGAGAGATTTACACATTTGCAGTTTCTAAAACGACTGCAGTGCAGACAGAGATGGACCTGCACAATTAAAGTCAATAATCAGACGCGCTACAAATTTTTTAGGAACACTAAATGGGGCTGCTGATGTTTAGTATACATTTAATAAGCGCTTGTCTTTCTACAATAACATTTTGGCAGAATAGTTTTTTTACCATATATTTTTGATATTAGGCACTGAATGCCTGAAAGAGGTTTAAAATAGCTTAAAGAAAAGATTGGTCTCTTTCAGGCTTAATGAAGCGACTCGAAGAGGAGATCAAGATCAACTCCTACATGGTCTCTGAGAAGCTTCCCAAGGAGCTGGAGGGCATGAGGCGTACCGTGCAGTTCCTGCAGAAGGTGGCATCAGAGCCTGCGATGGGCCAGGCTGATCTCCAGGAGCTGGAGGACAAGGTCTGGAGGACCAGGGTTTGGTATTATGCTTGTGTACCTTCAAGATTCTAAATGTCCTTTAATTTCCTCTTTCACAGATTAAAGAAGCAGATTCTCAGATAAACCAGCTGATTGAGAAGAGGATGATGAGATATGACCCCATGGATGACAAACTCTCCCTTTACAGACAACAGGTGCTGACTGTGTTCATTCTTTCAGTCATCTTTCATTGTTCTGTCTAGTTTTGACTCTTTAATCAGCTACATTTTTTTCCCACAGGTTAAAAGGAACCTTAATGTAATTCATGTTAAGAACACTGTTACTTCTGAGATCATAATATAAAGTTGTAGCCGAGCAATAAGCAAACAAATTTTGATACAGTTGTGCCAAACATCATATTTAATTACTTTAAAATGAGGCTCTTAGGGAACAATGTCTCATTTTGTTAATTGCTTCTTCTGCTCACATCTATGGTAAGAGACACGAGGAGAGGAATCCAGGATGTGCAATTTGTGGTATGATAAAAGGGGCATGTCTGCACCAGTATAGTACACACACCATACAAACTGGAAATTTTGGATGTTTATGGAACAGAGACCTTTCAGAATCCACAAAAGGGACTACAGAATTATATTCATAACAGAGTTGGAGGAAAGATTGATTGCTGAGCAAATGGAGCTTGCATAAGTGTGCGTAGAACATGCAAATAGACCAAAGGATAGGCCTGAATGCAAAACATCTTACTGTGACCCTGTGTTTATTTCAGAAAACTCAAATTCTTAAGGTTTTTCACTCTAAAGATGTATATTGTACAATCATTCATCCCTTTGTCCATCTGTTCCTAAATAGGTTAAGATATTTTTCATTTGAAAGGTCAACGACTGAACACTAGTGATCTTTATTCTGTTCTCAGTGTGTGTCATAGGAAAAATGTTTGGGTTTTTTTCAGCTCTTTCATTTTTTCATATTTTCCATGGATTTATCGTGTTTGTATACGTCTATAACCTGACCCTTGTAGGCCTCCATCATCGCTCGAAGGAAGGAGTCAAAGGCAGAGGAGCTTCAGGAAGCAAGGGAGGAGCTGGCTGCGGCAGAGAGGGAGCTGAGGCAGAGGACAAACCAGACACAAGGCTCAGATGGGGAAGAGGTCATTCGTGGTGATGAGGTACACTGCCGGTTCACACACTCACTGCAATATTTGCTGGGGATTTTTGTGTGTGTGTGTGCGTGTTTGTTTTTTGTTTTTTTGGGGCTCCACAAAAAAGGAGTTTTTAGAAACAGGACACCGCTATCATCTCCAGCTTTATCAAAGAAAGTGCTAGAAGATTTGCAATCCACAGAAAACACAAGAGGCTATTTTTGTTCTTATCCAAACACAGACAGGCTCACTGTCTAATGTTACTTATCCCTTTTCCCTGCTCTCCCCCACATTCCCATGCACAGTCATAAATAGAACACAAAAGAGAGAATGTCCAGAACAAGGATTGTACTGGACAAACTTCCTGAAAGTTGGCCTTTTTCTTAATCTTTAGTGTAATCAGTCTCCTAATTCAAGTCAGCTGGACAAAAAAACCTTGAGCAGTCTTTGGGTATAGAGACTTTGCTCTCTATTTATATCCCATGACAAGATGTACTCCTTGTCCTTTCAGACACGTGGTATGGTTTACTCATGCCGATCAGTTGAAGTGAACTTAACATAGAATAAACTTAAACAAAATCTGGCGCTTGAATCAAAAAAGACTTGAGCAATCACTTCTCAGCGGGCCACTAGACTAAATTTAAAGTTACAGAGCTGACAGTGACTGCTCTGAAAGAGCAGAGAGATGCTAATGAATGGGAGCTGCGCTGGGACCATCAGAGCTCAATTTTCTAGAATCAGTTTCCATGGTTTCCTAAAGCTGACACCAGCACAGCGCAGCAATATTGCTGGGCCCAAAGTTGGATCCATGATCCCTAAAAACAAAAACAAAAAAAGATTTTGTACACTGTGATTTTCATCCCAAAATTGTTAGTACAACCAGTAAAAGCATGTAGTAATGAGCCCCAAAACCTGTTGAAATCCAGGCTGTTCCCCAAAAGGCACCAAAGCCAGAACAGCTCTGCATTGACATTATGTTAGTGGTAAAGAGGATGAAAACACAACAGACCTCACAGCAGAGTTTCCATTTAATGTAAAATGGAAACGCGGCACTTTTGCAAATTCTTTTCCTGGGAGCGTACTGTTAGAGTGATGCAGATTCTCAGCTGAGGGAACACATTTTATATGGCAGCCTTTTGAACCACAGAACAAGCTGCATGAACTGTGTTGGCAAAGGAATGCATTAAGTTGCTGATGTGGAAAATGTGACTTTGTATGTAACTATTAACTACATTAATAGTAAAATACGTTATTATATTGCATCATTATTTTAAACAAATGGGACAAATGGACATGTTTGGTTACACAAAAAATAGACACAAACTCTCCACCACGAAATATAGTTAGAAACAGTGAAGTATCAGGCACACTATTATATTTTACATTAGTCATGAAAATGTATTACAATCAATTTGAGACTCTTTAACTGAAATTGGAGAGCTGTTTGTAGAAACAAAGAGGCCCTTGAGACGACACATGAATGAAGTGAATGGAAAATGTTTTGTCAAACGCGGCTTATCAGACTCCTCCTGTAGTTTCGGGCTATCAGCCGCAGTGGAGATGATCACTTTATCAGAGGTATTTTCCATTCTGACCATTACGTGTCATCACATGCCGCCCACCAACTGCAGGGTCTCTCTGAGGGGGGATGACGGCATCTGTTCGTCATTGGTTGGAAAGTAACAAGAAACCATTTTAACCAGCATCCTCGTCACTCTGGTTAAATTTAGTCTTACTTCAGTCACAAATCCGACTAACGCTTTTTTAAAAAACTTGAAATAATGTGGATTTATTTTGATTTCCTGCTGTTTGTCCCACGTGCAGTTATTTGGAGCATACGCTGCACGGTTGAGGGCTTTGTTAACTGGTCTGCATGTGTGTGGGTGTACTGCTGAATGAGCCACCGTCCATTTTAACAGCAGTTGTTTTGGGGATACAGTGTCAGGAACACTATGCAGTATAATTCTGCTGTGTTAATTCCTCTTGCGGTCACGTCTGCCCTTGACGTTCCAAAATACACAAAGAATAAATGTGCGCACAAACACACACGCATTGATCCGCACGAAGCACATTCTGTGATTTCTGGGGCTGTTCTTCTGTGTCCGTGTTCATTTATAGCTGCTCTTCATTGTGGAGGAGTTTCAGTGTGTCCCAGCAGACATTTGGGGTGGGGAGTAAGTGAGCATCCACTTAAAGCAGTTATTCTGTCAGATGAAGCTGTTTGCTGCACATAGCTGGCTGTGAATCTCAAAGGATCGGGTGACTCTTTCAGATCATAGCATGGCCTCCAGGCCTCCTCATTGCAGCCGCTGCTGTTCTCTAATCCCTTCCCTCCCCTGGCTCAAGCCATTGTCTTCTCCTGTAGCCTTTCATAGTATCACAGCTGTGCCGGACACCATGCCTCCAAATATAAACTGTGTTTAGGCCTCTTTCATTGCAGTTTCCATATCAACTTTACACTTTCTTTGTTACAGCAGGTTTTAATGTGCTTCACAGAACCATCAATAATATCAAAATGTATGTGTCTTGGTATTTTGAAGGACCTATAATCAATATTTACATTAGATAAATGGGGAGGGTTGCATCAGGAAGTGTAGGTGACGTAAATTCTTTGCCAAATCAAACACGCAGGTCATCAAGAGTGAGACTTCTATATCGGATTGGTCGGGTCCCAGGTCAACAACAACCACCTCCAGTACTGTTGGCCAGCAGTGTGCCAGTGGAAACTGTGCTACTGTTGGCCGGGGAAGCGTGTTCGGAGGTAGTAAGGGAAGGAAAGGCACGAGTGTGGGGGTGTGAATAGGGACCTGAAATGTAGGGATTATGATTGGTAGAGGGAGAGAGCTGATTGACATGATGGGGGGAAAAAAGGAAGGTGGATATATTGTGCAGGAGACTACTTACAGGGAAACAAGGTCAGAAGCATTAGAGATGTACTCAAGCTGTTCTCCCATAATGTAGATATGTAGAGAAATGAGCAGGGGTGAGCTTGTGTGAAGAGTAAGTGAATAGTGTTGTGGAGGTGAAGAGAGTATCAGATAGGATGATGAGCTTGAAGCTTGAAATTGAAGGGGTGATGATGAATGTTGTCAGTGTGTGTGTGTGTGTGTGTCCAACAAATTGAATATTAGGTAGAAAAGGGAAAGGAAGTGGCAGAGAGGGGAGCGAGTGGTGTTTGGAGGAGACTTCAGTGGACATGTAGATGAAGGACAGAGGTGAGGAGGTGGTGTTGGGCATGGATGGTATTAAGGATAGAAATGCAGAGAGACAAATGGTAAAGCTGTGGTGTTCACATACTTTAAGAGGTGATGTAAATGAGTGGAGGTAGGTGCATGCAGATGGCCTATATTCTATGCAGAAGGTACAATATGAAAGAGTTTGGATACTGCAAGGTGGGGTCCAGGGAGAATCTGAGTCTGTAGGATCACATTAAGAAGAAGAAGCAAGTGAAGCCAGAGGCAAAGATTAAATGGTGGAAGCTGAAGAAGGAAGAATGTTGAGCCAGAGTTCAGGCAGGATTTGAGCTTGTCTCAAATCCTGCCTGAACTCTGGCTCAACAAAAGTAGCGAAGAGTTACCAGATGAATTGGTGAGGAAAGAAAACGAGGAATTTTGTCTTCTTTCCTGGAGGTATGATCTAGAGAGAAGAGGACTAAAAGTCGGTAGTAGTAAGACAGAATGGATACGTGTACTCGAGAGGGAGGCAGGTGGAAAGGTGAAGTAGCAAGTAGAGGTAGTAAAGTTAGTTGACTTCAAATATCTGGGCGCAGCAGCTCACAAGAGAGGTGAAGGAGAGTGCAGGCAGGGCGGCTGGGGATGAGTATCAGAGGTGACATTTGACATTAGGATAGCAGTGAGAGTGAAAGGGAAGGTTTACAAGACGGCATTGACACCTGCTATGATTTAATGTTAGCAGATGGTGGCACTGGAAAAAAGACAGGAGGCAGAGCTGTAAGTGCCAGAGTTGATACTAAAATCTTTGATGGAAGCGAGGGAAGTACTAGAAATGAACACAGAGGTACAGTCAGGTTGAGTTGTTTGGAGACAGTCAGAGAGGTAAGGTGGGGAAGGTTTGGGCATGTGTAGAGGAGGCATAGTGGACCTATTGAATATAGAGCTGCTGGGTATTTTCATGCAACCTTTGAGTAACACTAAGGCTACGTTCACACTGCAGGTCTTAATGCTCAAATCCGATTTTTTTGATCAAATCCGATTTTCTTTGTCTTCTCGTTCACACTACAAATAAAAGTGTTCTTATCTTCTCCGGCGCTGATAATTGGCGTCTGTCAGTGACGTAAAAGATGGATTTAATGCGACTTGACCGTTCAAACAGCAGTCGCTTTCTGAAACATCGGATATGTATCGGATTCAGTACCACATACGAAAGTGACCCAGATCAGATTTGAAAATATCGGATTTGTGCCGATAACACTGTGGTTAGCACTGTTGCCGCACAGCAAGAAGGTCCTGAGTTCAATTCCACCATCAGGCCGGGGTCTTTCTGTGTGGAGTTTGCATGTTCTCCCCGTGTTTGCGTGGGTTCTCTCACCGTCTTCCTCCCACCGTCCAAAGACATGCAGCTTGTGGGGATAGGTTAATTGGATAATCCAAATTGCCACTAGGTGTGAATGTGCGAGTGAATGTGAGTGTGAATGGTTGTCTGTCTGTTTATCCAGGACTTACAGGCATGTCCATAATGTGTTCCTTCGCATTTGTGACTAATGCCGAATTCTGTTTCATTGTTCTTCTAAGATGAAACGATTAGTGGCGAAACTCCGCAGCAAGGGAACAGTATACAAGAAGAAACGCCAGGAAATCGCTGAGCTGAAAGCAGATTATGGAGTCGTGCAGCGCACAGAGGAGATTCTCAAGCAGAGACATGATGCTGTCCAGCAGAAACTGGTAATTCCTGATTTTGAATTTCATGTGAGAGAAGCAGAATCATTCATTTATTTACAATAAAGCAGAGGAAGGACTGGGATTCACAACTTTACGTTACTTTGTGAAGACTATTGTGATGCTATTGTGAGGGAAGTCTCATTAAAGACACCCTTCAGTAATAATTTAATATTTAGTATTTGGACCTGGACCAGAGAAATCTTCCTAACTGCTCCTGCTGTCCTCTCTGAACTGTCATATTCATACAATAACCGCCCCACCTCCTCCCCCTTCGTCATACTGTCAGTCCAAATGTGTTGTTTTCACTTGATCCTCCCATTCACATACTCTCTGCTAACAGTGAAGTGGTAGAAGTTTCCTAGAAAGGGCTTCACACCTTTGTGTGGTCCCAGCACCTGACTTGTTGATGGGCTCTCTGACGCAGGCTGAGCTACTATTTCTGACGGTTCCATCTGCTGCTCCTTCTCTGTCTGCATCCCACACAAGGATTTGATAAAGCAATGGACGTTTTTTTTAAAGCATCATACCTCCTTATGCATTTCAGAGATCAAATGACAGACACCCTGTTAATGTTAATTTTACGTGGAGCAATATTCAGCCCCAATTCCATGAAATGTATAAATTGTAAATGAAAACAGAATGCAGTGGCTTGCAAATCTCATAAACCCACATTTTATTCAAAATGGAGTATTAAAACCTATCAAATGTTTAACGTGAGAACATTTTAAGAAATCTATTAGCCTTTTTTCAATTTGATTGCAGTAACATGTTTCAAAAAATGCTGCAGCATGGCCATTTTTACCGCTGTTAGGCTGTTTACCTCTGCCTTTCTGCCCTTTTTTAATTTCCTCGATGCTCTTTTTATACCCAATCATTTATTGACCTGTTGACAGTAACACGATTGGTTCCTGAAATGGTGAAATGTTTCAGTTTAAACAGCTGGTATGTTTTCTTGGTTGTATTGTGAATAAAATATGGGTTTATGAGATTTTCAGATTGCTGCGTTCTGTATTAATTTGCATTTTATGCAGAATCCCAATTATTGGGGAATTTAGGTGGTATGTCTGAAATCAAAGACAATATTCCTAATCATTAAAAAACAATATCTGACTATTTGTGCTGTGTTTTAAAGCAAGCCGTGGAGGCTGAGAAGGGTATCTCTGGCTACAGTGATACTCAGGAAGAGCTGGAGAGGGTTTCTGCCATCAAGAGTGAGCTAGATGAGAAGAAGGGCCGCACTCTGGATGACATGTCTGAAATGGTGACTATACTTTTTGGGGTTTTTTAAAAATCTGAAGTGCTTTTTGACTTACTGTAGGCTTAGTAGTTACTATAGATACATACTGATTATCGATTATTTAGTCTGTTCTCAGTGAGTTCATATAAAGCCAGGAGAAGAAACAACTGAGTGTTTAAAGCAGTCTGCACTCTGAGCTTTTGATTGACATGGGTTACTTGTACCTCATTATTTGAACTTTTAGCCATCTTGCTAAGAGCGTATGAGCAATCACTATTGGAACATTGTATTTATGACAGAAAATAAGGAAAAGCAGAGCATGTCCAATTTAATGTTCTTCACATCTTCATTCGGATGTAGCCAACACAGTTACAGACAGAACCCCGATAAGCATGCAGTGTCTGCCATAGGTGTAAAAGGCTTATTGCACATGTGCCAACAAATACTGTTAGCATTGATGATAAAGTGAACTTAAATGACATAATTGTCTCCAGTGTTGTCAGTTAAAGCATAACTTTAACTTTAACAATGTGTGTCTGTGTACATGTGTGTCTGTGTGTGTAGGAGAATATGATATGCCACTGAAAAGAAAAGCACCAGTGTTGCAGTTTAATTGATTGAAGCCCATTTAGCTGATTCAGTTTTAGGGCCCTTGTATTGTGGATACAGGCTCACTGTAATTTGTAATAGACTTTTTTTTTTTTTCTTCTTTTACCGCCCACATTTTGTTTTCCCACAGCAGGGAAAAGGTGAAATTTATGATCCTGTCTTGAGCTGGACAGTGAACCAGCATGCGCACACACACAGTCCATTATTTGAACTATTCATTTAGCCACCATTTATTTATCTGCACTTTCCCTGGAGTTTGGCCTTTAGGGAGTTTATGAAAGTCTAAAATAACTACAGCCAAGTGAAAATTCAGCACAAGTTAGCAAATAATAACCTCTGTGTTGATGCTCGGGATATTTAATTAAAGCTGAAAGTTTGATTTTATTGTTATCAGTAATGGGAAGTTACAACAAGAATGCTAGTTCATAACTTCCATCATCATCCTTTTGTGTGGAAGCCCAGGACATCAGTTGTGACTTTTTTATGAATTCGGTAGCGTGTGTACTTCTGCAGACTGTAAGATTGCTTGTTAATGATGATATCAAATATACCTGGATCCATGCTGAAAGGACGCTGTTACACTAAAATTTTAAAATGGCATTTCAAACCCATAAAACTGAAATCTGGAATGTTTCAATCAATACTTACCTACTTACACACACACGCTAAAGGCACTTTCTCCAAATGTTGATCTGGTTGACAATGCTGTCTAACTTCATCATTAGTCACAGTCGTATTACCTGCTGTTTACTCTTAAGTCTGTGAATGCATACAAAGGTACATGTGTGTGTGATTATTGTAGGACTCCTTTTTTGTGTTTTGTTTTTATTGTTAATGCAGTGTGTGCCGTTATCTTGTGTTTTTTGAAGGTGAAGAAGCTAAACTCAATGATAGTGGAGAAGAAGTCTGCGCTAGCACCAATTATTAAAGAACTGAGGTCACTGAGACAGCAGAGTCAGGTGAGCATCATCTGAATTATTAAACGAGAACTTCAAAGAAACCTCACGGCACATCAAACGGTGTTTGTAAAGATAGTTTGATGTGCCAAAGACCACACCGAAACAAGGACCTTCAGCTCACATGACAAAGCAGCATCCCTGTTTAACACCCAGCCTGTCAGAAAAGGGATCCTGGCAAGAATTTGGTACGGATTTTTCATTACAGAGTATAACTTTCAGAAAGAGTGGGTAATTCATGCTCCAAAATATCTTCGGTGAGTCCTAATTCTGTTTCTGCGAACAAGTAGAAGTTCACTTTTATATTGTGCTACCATGGACAAGGTCCATTAGGAGTAATTTGCATGATCCATAAATCAATGTATAATGGGAAAGCATCCTGCATCCCTGAGCTAGAGCAGAGGATTTAATTTTCCTACATGTGTGCCCAGAATTGCTCTTACATCTCAATGGGTCACGTCTGTTAATGAAGAGCTGCAACGGGAAGACATAAATAGACTCTGTAAGAAGTTAAAGTGCTAAAACTACAGCTGGGATCTTTTGTTGACATTAAACAGTGCTGTGAGCGGGACACGAGTGTTGATAATAGTGCATTTGTCTCAGTTCTGACTGTCTAGTAATGGATTTGCTTTTCTGTTCCGGTGTGTCCTGCTCGGATTCTTCATAGGAGTTAGGCCAAGAGTATGAAGAAAAGAAGGCACAGTATGAAAGCTGTGCTGCTGGTTTGGAGAGCAACAGATCAAAACTGGAGCAGGTATAATTATTATAGTGCAAGGGTTTCATATGCACAGCAGTTTAGGTGAATTTTACGTGCTTTTTTCCCCCGTGTGTTAGTACATGTTTGATCTTTAGCATGGTTATATAAGAACGCCCATCCTCTCTTTAAATCACAGGAGGTGAAAGCACTGAGGGATGAGATGGCACAGAAGGAAAACCGATACCATCATATCAACACCATGTCGCAGGCAAGTATTTTGAAAAGATACAGTAGTTACTTAAAGCAGGACCACAGACTGTGCACTGTTATCGCTGTTTTTAAGCCAAATTAGAAACATGAGTGCATACAATGTTGCAGCATTTTGTAAGCCACCTGCCCCCACAAGCACCCACTGGGACAAACTGTAAACTCGGATCTGTGCCTCTCTGTCCTCGGCAGATCCTTGAGATGCAAATACAGAGGGCAGCTGAGGAGATGAAGGCCTACGTGTCTCCTGATCCGCAAGAGAAGAAGAAAGCCATGAGGTGAGCCTGCTGAGCCAGGCCAGCCAGCTGCTTGCGAGATGAATGGCCTTTTTTATTTCAGCAGGCTCTCATTACACTAAAGCCAGTTAATCTACTGCCACTGTTTCCTTGCTGTTGTGATGACACACCTTTATTTTTAATACATGGGGTGAAATCAGCTTGAGAAATGGCTGTTGCACACATGTTACTAATCTTCCTCTTGTTCACTGTAGGGAAGTGTACATGAAGAATATTTCCGAACAGGAGTTACTTGGCAAGGTGAGAAAAGTGTGCTGAGCGAGTGCTGACCCAGCAGATTCTAGGACGGGTCAATACTTGGAAATATTCCTTTATTCTGTCAAGAACATGATCTGAGGACACACAGGTTAGCCAAGGTGGTTTCACAGAGTTTGCTTTGGAAGTAAAGTACCGTAATGCATAGTAAGGAATACACCTGAACATTCACATCAGGACACAAAACCAAACAGTAAATTATATGTATTACTCTATAAAAGTGCAAGCAAATTCTTTATAGAATTCTCTAGAAATGCCATAAATATGCATCTAGTTTGCAGAGTTGAGGTTATATTAACATATATGGCATCAAATCTGAATTCTGTCTTTGAATAAATGCCAGTTGTTTTTATCTCAGGTCTACAGAGGACAGTAGAATGTCATAATGAGACAGATTTAACATACTTTTGTTTGCACCAGGTTGGCACAAATGTGATCATGTTGGGGTTCATTTAATTTTGAGCAAACGGAGTCTGCGCTGGGTATTTTTCACCAATATCTCTTTTCACGTGTGGTCTCCAGAAGTTGCGAGAGGAACAGAAGACGGTGAGGGAGAGCCACAGCGCCAACATGGAGCAGGTGAAGATGTGGCGTGACCTAGAGCAGCTGATGGAGTGCAAGAGGCAGTGCTTTATAAGGGCAAAGAACCGGGAGTCTATCGGTCAGATCATCCAGGAGGGAGGGGAGGACAGGCTGGTGCTGTGAGGAGTCATCTAGGAATGATGGGCTGTGATTCCACTGAGTTCAGCTTAACAGAGTTTCTGTCATCGTTCTGTCACAGGCTTAATTTTCCTCATATATCTCTTCTCTTTATACCCAGCTGTTGTTTCAGTTGGAACTTTAGAACCAGACCACTAACCTAAAGAGGTGGCATGGTTTAAGATGCTTTTGAATCTCCAACTTAAAGAACACGTGCAGCGGCACAGGGGTTTTCACTTTCTGTGGCCCACAGGAGACTCCTTTCAATCAGAGTGTCCAAAGATAACAGGATACAAAGTGGTGCTCTTGGGATGTGGCCACAGTCAACTATTATTGGCACTGCCAACCATGACCTTGAGCATGGGTTGAGATTCCAGTTTTGGAATTCACTGGGAGCCCCCACTGCATTGAAACAGTCAGAATATTCTGCTTGTGGAATACTGTAATGGATCCTTTTTTTCAATATGGTTGTTCATATTTCCTGTGTTTTTCTATTAAATATATTTAATAATGATTTTGACTCATGTTTTCATTGTGACAGAGAAAAATATATGAATGTAAATTAGGAAAGCTATGTAGACTGTTGGAGTTTAAAAGAGCAGTTGGTCTGTCCTATTCATTGCCTTCATTTGTTCTGTTTTGTTTTTTCACCATGAATCAATTTTGCATCATATCTGAAGGGAAAAACTTTTATTTGGATGATGAAGATTCATATCTTTTTTAGCAGGTAACACGACACACACGTCTGCCCGCTGACTTTTGAGTGTGACACGTCATTCCCAGCAAATGTCTTCATGGATGTTTCAGGGTCTCGACCTCCCCCTCTCCCACAGGAACTTAATCTGCTGTTGACAGCCAATGTTAGTGGCCCTTGTGCCAAACGGATCAAGTGTGCTTTGTAAAAGGCTGCTTGATGTCCAGCTGGCTGGTGCCATGTTATTGTTGTTACAACACCTTGTGCTTCTTGGGACCTTATTAAGACATTAACAGATGATGCACGCCAGTCCTGTAAAACATCTGACAGCACTACCCTCTGAAGACCCCAGAGGAGGGCGGGGGATCCTTTTACACCTTTACAGAAAATTGGACCTTTGTTTTGCAAACACCTTTCACTTTAAACCTTTTTTTTTGTGGTATTGGTATGTCTCTGCTACTAGCTGGTGTAAATAAATGTTCCAATTTTCTAAGACCATCTCAATTCCATCCTTTTTTCTCTCTCTAATTAAAGCGGTGATACATTAAACGAGCAATGGACTTTTTGTATTTGGATGCCTTCATTCTGTCTGCATGAAGCTGCCTATAAAGCTGTATAAGCACATTTGGGCAGAGCATTGCAAGATTATTGTAGTTAATAAAAACTAAAAAGGTATGTGGAATGATTTTTTTTAGGTAATTAAATATCATATTTGTGAAATTGTGGTAATATTTACTTAAGACTTAAACTGAAAAAAAATCAAAAAGGCGTCTTTACTTTCAGTCTTAAGCTCTTGCTCGTCCCCTCGTATTACCTGTTTATATATATTTTTTATTAATACAGGACCATCAGGGCTGCCCATGTTCAGTGTTGAATGAAAAGGACATTGAGAGGACATGTATATAATCGCCAATGCTTAAAAAAGATTTTAAAAAGCAAAACCACCACCTTTGCTGCTGCAGAAATCTCCTTGAAATGTCATGTTTCTGTCAAAATATTATAATAAATTTCTGATGTTGTGTTTTTATTGTAATTCTGACTTTAATCTAGATTAAAGTCAGAATTCTTTTTTTTTTCCAGTGGCCCTAATCCTCTTCCGTAGTAATGTCTATTCTCGACTTGTTTTTGAACAAGTTGTTAAACCTTTCCCCAGAAAAATCTGTCTATTAAACTATTAAACATTTTATACACACACACACACACACACACACACATTATACATATATATATATATATGCGCCTCTATTTCAACTTGGACATTCATGAAGCGGTGGAAGGGTATCTTAAGGAATAACTTGTCAGCCGTATAAAGCCAACTGATAGCTCCAGGACGTCACGTGTCACACCACTATAACAGTGTCACCTGCCAGGTACACTGAGGAAGACGTGGCGGGCAATATGAAACACTTAAAATGAATGCATAGTGACCCTACACACTGTACGAAGTGACCCAATCTTCACGGCTTACATAAAACAAACCCCCCGGTATGTCGGCCTCTCATTTCCTGGTTATGTTCCGGTTTTTTTCCGGCTCTCCTTAGCTGACGCGGTCGTCCAATGATATGAGTCCACATGCAGCGCAGGGAAGAGGGGCAGCAGTGAGGCGCTTTGATAAAACCAGACTGTCGGCAGCGCGTGAAGCCACTGAGAGCTGCGCCACGGTGAGGCAGGGTACGGCACGGGAGCACAGAGGAGGACTGGACCGGGTGAATGCAGTCCTCGGCACGGGACGCTGCTGCAGACACTTTCCCACTATTTTCGGACATAACGGGAGGCGCACAGTAACCACGCGGGGAAGAGGAATTTGTCTACAAAATTTCCGTCGTGAAGGAAATCTTAAGAGGGGCCGAGAAGAGAAAGGGACACGTTACACCTCTGTCAGTAGCTGCCGATAGCTATCCGAGCTGACAAAGTCCTCGCTGCTCTAAAAGTCCTCACAGGGTAGGGAGCCACAAGGTATCCTCCACCGGTGTTCTCGGGTACAGCTGAGTGAGAAGGAGCCGTCTATCCGCCATGGAGAACGCTCACACGAAGAGTGTGGAAGAAGTTTACAGTTATTTCAGCGTCAATGAAAGCACAGGACTTTCCCTGGACGAGGTGAAACGACAGCGGGAGAAATGGGGCCTAAACGGTACGACAGCTAAAAACCGCAAAGCGACGGAAAAACAAAAACGCTGCGGCTGCGAACGAGACACGGCGTGAAAGTGTCATGTCACGGTGGCGTGGGCAGCGCGAGCTCAGTTTTTGATATGCGGGGTAAAAGTCGCCAGCATCATCATCAGACCGTATGGTGATTTGGCTGACGTCACCTCGAGGGTTTCCCGTGTTTTACACAGTAACGAGTTAATCATTACTCAGAGGCCGTAGCTGTGCACGGTAACAGTGCGTGAGCCGCCTGTGATCGCGGCCACGCTGCTGACAGCAGCGGGGAAATGTGGCGCGGTAGTTTCACACGGTAACCCTGTTGAATGTTCCTCAGCAAACTGTAATACATGTGCACTGGACACTGAGCAGTGGGTACAGGCTTACTGGACCAACACTGCCAAAGTTAATCTCTCTTGTCCCAGGCTTAAACAGCTGTTTTATATTAATATCAACTGGGAGGCCATGGACGGTATTCCCTCCTTCTAGCTCACTTTGACCTTTGCACTGATTGGATTTTTATTTAAATATTTATTCCTGCTGTGTAATAAAGCATCACTGATGTAAATTATGTACCCTTGTTGGCGCTAGAACATATGGTCTTGCATATAAAAGTATTAAATAGTTGCAGTGTGATTTCTTTCATGGGTTTAACAGTCAAACAGAGGCCTGCATACAGAAATTCCCCTCTTTTTCTTTCACATGAAACTGAGAATAAGCTGGTGGCTTTGACACCTAAATGTGCCTGAGATTTAGAGCTATGAAAGTAACGCTCACAAACATGCAGAGAGTTGCTGTTTCTCAAGTGGGAAACTTTTTGTTGTTGTTGTGTTCATATATTACTTATTTATTTATTTTTTCTTCTTTGCCTGCTTCCTGTATGATCCCCGGATTGACAACCGCATACCCACACACAGAGTTACCAGCGGAGGAAGGTAATCACTGCTGTCACTCACACCACTCCCATCATTTTTATGCTGGCAAGTTTCTGCGATTGGCTTGTTTTTCACTCCCTCCTCTCTCTCTCCCTCTCTTTGCAGGGAAATCTTTATGGGAGCTCGTCCTCGAACAGTTTGAAGATTTGCTCGTTCGAATTCTTCTGCTGGCTGCATGCATATCTTTTGTAAGTATATGCTAGAGCGTTTGTTTTAATGTACCACACAGACTTGCTTTCAGTCATCTCATCCCAAGCTCAGTGAGCTGAAACTGAATTGCGGGCTTCTTCTCGAAATTCAGCTGAGCTTCTTAGTTTTTTATTCTCAGTGTTAACTCCCCTGTGCTGTCACCCCCTGCGTGTCCGCGTGATGATGTGCTAATCTTAAAGTCAGAAGAAACCTTTTCACATCCCTCAAATAGCTTCCTCTTTCCACCTCTGTCTGAAAGTGTTTACATGAAGCCAAAGCCGCAGATGGGATTATTATAAAGCCCGGTGTCATAAATGGCAGCACATTATTTATTCAGTGCATAGTGCTGAAGTGTGAACGTCTTCAGTTTGTATAACGTGCCTATGGTTACACTCACATATGGGAGCTAAACAGCTGAGAAGGCTAGCAGCCCGTCTGAGGAATGGTGACAACAGCAGTAGCAGCATTGAGTTGCTATCACCATGTGCCAAGTAAGACATTTGAGTCGCCAAGCGTGACTGCTGTGTAATAACTTGCACTCGGTCTCGTCCGGGCCGCAGGCATCCAATGCTACATGGATATATGTTTGATGGCTTACACTTGCATAACAGCGTCACTGCCATGTGTCTGAGCCAATTTATAAGCTAAATGAAGTGAACATTTCCACATGATATAAACTATAGATCCACCATGCAGCTTGTAGCCTATGAAATGTACCTGTCAGCTGCAGGGAAGCGACTTTTTAAAACAATCTTTTATGTCAAAGGTGGAATCATGGTTACCTTGCACATCTCTTCTTGTCTCTTAAGTTCTTCTACTGTGTTTAGATAAAATGTAACAAGTAAATAAGAACATGTTCTCTGATCTGCTCCCAAAAGCTAAATTGAGTAAAATAAAAATAAAAGCATTTTATTTTGCTACATTTTGCTGTCAGATATGGTCGTGCTTTTTTCTTCTTCTCTTTTTTTTTTAAAGCAGTCTTTAGCACTGCAAAGATTCATCCTTGCTATTTAATTCTATAAATGACTGCTAACTTAACAGATGGCTGAAGAAGACTTTGATAACTGAGGCTGCCTGTGTGTGTGAGAGAGAGAGAGAGAGCTGGTAAGAGTGGTGTCAGGTGATACAGAGGTGTCAGTCGCTGCTGTCTGACAGTGGAGCAGAGCACCACTCGAGACCAAATTTGGTTCCTCACCCCTCAGTGGGAGGGCTCTCTATCAGACAGAAGTGCACACCAGCGTCGGTGTAAATTTAATGTGTATATAACCATCAAACCTCTTAGAAAACTAAAAACCATATCCAGAAGAATGTGCTTGGATGAGTGATTCACATTCGCCTGCTGCATGTTTAGCTGCTCTTTATGCAAATATCTAATCAGCCAATTACATGGCAGCAATGTCAGAGGGGCTGGTCTGAGTATTTCAGAGTGTATTATTTTAGTTATTATTATTTTAATTAATTAAAAATGTGTATGGATTTTAGATGGATGGATTTAATGTTTGAAGAGGTTACTCTGGTTTCTAACACACCACAGTTAACATTTCTTTGCTATTTTCTTACTAATCAATTCATCGACAAGCAGATTGCCATTATATTAAAATGAAGAGGGTAGCTGGTTAGAGTAGTATCTTTACATGTATTGTATGCCATGACATACAATAGCGCATTATAAGCACTTCTGTGTTGAGATGAGCTATTAAAGCATTATGCTTGCCTTTTTGAATTATGCCATTCAAAGGTCTTTGGCATCCACTGCAGTCAGACACTTGGGTCTTACTGAGGTTGATTGCTTTATACATTATGGCAGATTAACTAATTGCTTGTGACAGACAGAGTAATTTAAAGACCGTTTTCTCAGGAACAGCAAGCCAAATGAGACTCCGGGTCAATATACTGTAATTCTTTTCCTGGCAGTTTTGAGTGTGCGTGTAACAATGTTGAGACTGGTCCTTTGGTGTTCGTGATGTGAATTAAGTAAAATTGACAGGCTTAAAAAGTGTTAACTTAATGGAGGTCTGACCGTGTTAACCCCACAGCTTTCTCCACAGCCACCTGTTTGCATTATTGAATGAATTACTCATGAAGTAGCCTCTGTCCATATACAGCTTAGCCAAGCTTTATAGCTTTCAGAGCAACAGCAAAAACCAGTAATTACAATGTATGTATGTTTATAATCCACTGTGCATATGAGTATATAACCAGCTGCTCACAATGAATAGAATAAATCCATTTCTAATGTTTCTAACCTAACTAGGAATTTTAAAGGTCTGCTGTTTACAACAAAACTCTGAACATTGTTATTCCATTTTAAATTGAGGACAAGAATGTGTTGTATTCAGGGATGATATGACATGTATGGATTTTAGCCGTGTGATGGGATATTATTTTCTCCCAGATATTGTATAAAAATATGCTGCTGATGATCCTAAATTATTAATAATCTCAGAGTTTAATGTGAAGATTCTGGCAGATGGCTAAATCCTCACATAAAATCAACACGGCAGTATTAAAAAGGGATCTCTTTTTGAAAGAAATAACCAGTCAAGTTTTATCAGAGATGTGAGCTTTAGTTTTTTTTTCTTCCATGCAAAAACCGTGGTTAGTTCTTTCTGGATTTTGTCCTCTTTTTGTGAAGCCGCAGTGGTAACAGTCGTACTCAGAGACACTTGACTTCTCTTGGATGAGAGCAGAGTTTTGTTTTTGTTTTCCCCGAAAAACTGACACAAAAGCTCACTTCAACTCAAGATTGTATTTGGTCTAAGGTGACCTTACAAAACACATTTCTGGTCATAGGATGATGATGATGTAAGGTTGATTCTGGACAGATGGAGCTGTGCTATATGCAAGCACGAGGCAGGGAGCTCTCTTTTCTGTGAAATGTCTAATAAATACTGATGGTTTATTTGACTTCTTTCAGGTCCTGGCCTGGTTTGAGGAGGGAGAGGAAACTATCACCGCATTTGTGGAGCCTTTTGTAATTCTACTCATTCTTATAGCAAACGCTATCGTCGGCGTGTGGCAGGTGAGAGCATAGCGAATCACGGCTTTGCATTTTTATTCGTACTTAATTCTGTTTTTGGACAGTTTGAGCACTGTCTGAATATCATCAGGGTTTAGTGCATTTTTGTTGAAAAAAAATCTAATTTCATGAATATGAATGTGGTATTTTTAGCATTTCAAAGCAATGTGTTAAACTACAGTTATATTAGTATTGAAGGCGTGTCAGTGTGAGGGAAAAAATCCTAATAAAGCCGAGCTAAATCAGATGCCACCAATGTGACAGACTTCAAAAAATAAATATCCCTTATCAGTTTACTAATAACCCCTATCAGTTTGATCCTGCGTCCAGTGCAGTGTAATCCAGTGCAACATGATCTGATCATCCAAAATGAAAAAACAAGCTCAAACTGGGTTCCCGATCTCCTTCAGAGGCTCGAGTACTGAAATCTACGTAACAGTACTGCATGTTTAATTAAACATTCCTTGTATCTGCGTTACAGCCCCGCTGTGAGTTGGAGGTTTTACCATTAAACTTCACAGGCAATGCAGAAAAACACTGCACTGAAAGTTATTTTTGTCTCAAAGAAGACTTCCTATTCAAAAGGAACAGGCTGCCGGTTTTCATCAGCAGCCTTTCTCTAGTTATTTATTTATTTTCAAACTGTGTGGGTTTGAGTGATGTTTTTCTTGCTGGTGAAGAGTAAGATTGGAAAATGAGAACATTTAATACACTTAACACCTAAATGTCCCCAAACACAACCCGAGGAGAGATGCACGCACATCCGGCGAGAACAGTCAGTGCCCCTCCAAAGGAAGTGTCCAGCTTTCTGCAATCGTGATAGTTTGCTGTAGAGCAACTCAGAAATATTTGCCCTGAATCTCATCTTCTTCTCACCAGGAGCGCAATGCTGAAGATGCCATCGAGGCGCTTAAAGAGTATGAACCTGAGATGGGGAAAGTGTACCGACAGGACAGGAAAACTGTGCAGAGGATCAAGGCCAGAGACATCGTGCCTGGTGACATAGTGGAGGTTGCTGGTAAGTTGACCTGCATCTGTAATGCTTTTATACGCGTCGTTTAGGAAAAAATAGATTTGGCTTTGACAGACCTCTCTCTCTCATAAAAGAAGCATCAGGGCATCACATGAACATGATAGAAATAAACCTTGAAATTCACAGAAAATTGGCAATTTAATGCCACAGTTTCACTCTGAAAGACTATTTTTCCTTATGGCTTTTTTTTTTTAATATCAGAGACATCTGGTGTTTTCATAAGATAGCACCTCGTCTGTGTTTGGCTCTGCTTCAGGTAATGGTCAGGTCATATGAGTCCAGGTATGGACATGTATTATTTAGCACATGCTCAGACCTCCCCCATCCCCAAGTGCCACTGCAGCAGCACGGTGACTCACCCTGTAAGGCTGATGTATTTTGAGATTTTCCTATTAACCCATTGTCTCAAAGGGCTGCGCACACATGCTGTTAAGGCCCACTTACTGTAACTGTGCGTGTGAGCTTGCAAAGCTTCTAAAGTGTCATCCCAACTCAACACTTTCCCACCCTGCAGTCAGCGCATTTCAGCAGCTGAAATCCTCAGGATGTAAGGCTTTGGTTTTAATAGTGCAGTTTCCCCTACGGCATACAAACGTATGTAATACTGCAGAGGGATGAACGGGAACGCGTGTACGGGGTAATGAGTCCTTCAAACGCTGTCCTGATACTCTGTTTGAACCTAAGCCCCTCAAGTGATGCTTAGCGTTTTGGTGCATCGTGTGGGTTTTATTTTTAGCTTTCATTATGGATTATAGAATGCTGTATTTATAGAGGCAATGACAGTCGTGAAGATGACAGGTGTCAGCCTCTTCCCCTCCCCTCCTGCTCGGGGGGGAACATTGGTACAGCAGGTGACGTGGGACAGTGTTCAGCGGGACTCCTGAGTGACCTTGACAAGGGCACAGAAAGTAGGAGTGATCTGCATTTTAACATCGCATATCCTTCTAGTTGGGATATGTTTCTATACTATATGTAAATTACTTTCTTGACAGTGCTAATCATGACATGTTAATTTAGGTTCATAAGAAGTTGAGTTCAATTTTTGGCTCCGGTTAAAACAGAAACTTGTGAGTCAGATGCTCTCGCATATTAGAGACCTAGTTATTTAAAAACTCTTGATGAAGGTAGCTGGAGGCTTTGCTGTCAGCAGCTTGAGCGCAACCCAGCAGGGAGACGACTTGGATGCTTTATCCCACAGTCAGGAGTTGCTCATCAGCTCTACTTACTCGCTTGATCCGCCAACTATCCTTTACAATGGTTCCTGTCAGGCTCCCTTTTTTAATGAATAATATTTTCCTGAAGCTCCAAAGTGACCTTTGCCATGCAGAGGAGGATTGTGATGACGCAGATGCTGGCTGGGAGGCTGCTTAGCTGAGCTGCGATAGAGGACACAGAGATGAACCCTCTGTGGCTGCCTCAGCCGTGAGAAGAATAACCAGCAGCCAAACTGCATGGCTCTCTGTGAGGCTGCTGCCGCTGTGTGTTTAAACGCTGCCTCCTACTCGCTTATCAGCCTCACAGATGAACTCTTACTGAACATACAGTGGAGATGATTACGTTCTGTTAAATGCATTTTTCAGACGTTTATCTAAAGTAGATTTTTGTGATTGATTTTATTAATCAGACATTTACTATAGCATAAATATGAAGCGGTTTTAAAACGAGCAAATGCTGACATCGCTCAACCTAACTAATCCCTAAAAAGTCACATTGTCAGATAACGTGAAGTCCACTGAACTGAAGTCCTTTGCATGTAGCTGTCAGTTTACTTGCTGCTCTGAACACTCAATTGAAACCTTTTTTCGGCTTTTGGCTCTATTATGACATCAGTGAGGTGAATATGTAAAGATATTTTTCATCCATCCATATTAAGATATGGAGAGCTCAGGTACGCAGCTCTAGCTGTAAGCACAGAAGCCCAATCCACCAGGCGTACAAAGCTTGTGTTTGTGAGGGGAGGGGGATCTTAAACAACTGGTTTCAGACAGGATGAGCTGAGAGTCTCAACCAAGCTCCAGTATGAGCTATATAAATAAATACATTTTGAATGTGAGTCATGCAAAGCTACTCTGAAAGAGTCCAAGAATAAAAAATATGGAGCTGGAAATGAGCGTAATAGCTGCCCCTTAAGGGTTTGCAGATTTGGATGTTTGCCTTTTCTCAGAGCGGCAGAGCTCAGTGTGTTTGTTCCCTGTTGCCTGTGAAATTGTGGAGTCTGGGCTTGTGGAGGGGAGTGCAGGGGGAGGATCTCTCATCTGCTCCTATTGTGCTAGAGAGAGATGACCTTATAGGGAAGTGCTTTGTGAATAACCAAACCGCCCTATCACGCTCAATGCACAGGGACCCTGCCCATCAGCACCGGCACCCTCCACTGAGATTCCAGACACCATGGATAGTATGTGGCATTTAATGTGGTCTGGCAATCGTCCGATGTCACTGAGGGACTGTCTTTTGGCAGAGGCTTCTGACTTTTCAGCAAGGCTGAGAGAAATGGTTTCATCCTGCCAGCCGGAGTAGCGGACTTCAAAAAACTCAACCCTCTGATGTAGTCCAGGAGGGTCACAGGGGTTTCATTCAAACTAAGCAGTGCACTGGTTGAGCTTGGGTTGATAGGAGTATGCATGGAAGTGTCTGAATAAATCACGTGTAACAAAGCTGCCTTAAGGTGCCTTGTTTACCTTGTTTACCTAAACCGCACTCACGGCTGGGAATCTGTTCGTGCAGTTCAAAATGCTTCATTGAAGACTGATGAGCCCTTTAAGACGGAGCAAACATAAATCCTAATAAAGAGAAATAAAATAATAATAATAATTAAAAACAGATAACAAAGCTGTAAGAAGTTTTAAAAATAGCATTACTGTAGAATAAATGAGGGGGAAATAATATAAACCACACAAATAAATGAACTAGACAAAGCAGGTTAAAAAGAATAATGTAGAATAACATTTTTATTTGTAAAATAAATAGTAATTAAATGTATAATTTATTTAATTAATTAGTAAATAACATTTTAGTGTCTCAGTACTTCCACATGCTGAATTACTAACATAAAAATATGAGAAAAACACCTGGGAAATTAGCAGCAGCAGTCTTTGATGTAAGATGAAGCGATAGAAGCAGGCCTGTACATGTTATGCGCAGTATTTAAATTCGGGGAAGGCCGGGACCAGTGCACATTAAATACTGCAGAACTGGTTCAAGGTGGGATGAGATGTCAGACTTTAAGGAACCGCTTTGATGATGTCACCAATGAGCTTTTGTTTGCTCGTGTCACCTTTTATTGATTCAAGCTTTAAAGCCCATATACAAACTGTACTTCTTTTTTTTTTTTTGTATACGTCTTGGCCTCTTTCGATGGCAGTGAGTTAAATGTCCACATCTTTGCATGTTTGAAGTAGGCTGTGGTAAATACTCATGTAAATTATTATTATTATGGTTGGATCTATTAGATCAGTACCTGATATGGCATTGTTCTCAGCTCCAATTTAAATTTGCAATGCCAAACATATGGAATTCCTACCATCCTCTGCTTGGCTAATTTTGGCTGGAACTTTAGTGCTCCTGGTCCTGGGATAAGATTTGTTACTATGGCAAGAGAAACACTTGCATGCTATGAAGAGCTCCAGCCAGCTGCTGCTGCTTAAGATTCATACCAGACAAAGAGCAGCAGAGATCCCAGGGAGACAGTGTGGAGATGGTGCTTGCATAACCGGGGTCAAAACTTGACACGTGTTTTGCATCTGTGACAACACAGAAGCAGGAAGTTAGAAAAATGTCACTTCTTAGATTATATTCATATCTCTCTCACCAGGCAGCAGCTAACTAAACATCACTTACTCAGGTCTTGTTTGCTGATCAGGGAAAAAACCCAACTGAATCTCACCCATTACTCTGGAAATGTGCTAGTGCAATGGCCAAAGGGCAAAGGAGACATTGGTACAACAAACTGTCCTTGCAAAAAGTAAACTTGCACAAATGAGACTGAGTCGGTTAGGTTTCCCTGCTTTGGACTTCTTCCATTGATGGTCCCAAATAGAGTAGCAAACTTTTAAACTCAATGAAAGGTTAGCGGCTTATCTGTTATAAACCATTTGCTAATACCGGATCAGTTTGCATAAATATGTAAATGCAGACGGTGAGGTAGTTAGTCAGAGATGTGCTGGAAAGCTGCATTAAGCTTTGCCTGCTGACTCTTCTGAAACAGCCCACTCTACATGACAGGAGCTCAGGCTTTTGTTCAGCTGCCATCAGCACATGTAGCCTCCTGGCCGGCCCCAAGGAAGCCTGGCCAGCATAACCACTCGCTGTCCCTGAACGCACAGCAGGTGCAAGTGCCAGTCAAAGCTGGTACTTTCAGTTCAGTCATTGCTTTGCCTGTTCTGTTTGTAAGGCACCTCTGGGAGTCATATTGGTGGCGATGTATCACCAGGTCTTAGCTTTCGCCACCGTTAAATTTGCAAACCGTTTGAGCCATTGGCAAGCCCTGAGGTGAAGACGTGGTCATGCCTCTGGAAATGCTTGGACTGCTACCAAGTAGGATGTTGACACAAAGGGACAGATGATATATACTCGCTTCACCAGAGCAGGCCTGCAGTGTAACACAGCCTCAAGACAGGTCCAGTGTGTCACGGCGTCACAGAGCACTGGTTACTTTGCATGAGAACATCGGTAGGAACCTTTGTTAGCAGGCTGGCCCTCTAGCTCCTGGTGTCTTGGCTCAGCACTCCTTAAGAAGTTTGTATTTCTTTGAAAGTAATGACGTGACACAGGACGTGTTACACAGCCAGAAAGGATGCAAGTTTGAGTAAAAGTTAGGTATGGGCAATTCTTTAATTCAATTCTAATGAAATTATTTGACATCTATAATTGAAGTAAAGTGTTACAGCTGTGTAACCAGGACAGTGAATTCAGGGGGGCAGCCTTCAGCTGTATGTGAAGTGTTTTGCTCATTGATTTGTAGCTGACATTTGGTCGCTGGATGCTCCAGGCTCTGGTTGCATAGTTACCCGTGTAATGAATTCCTTGCCCTCGTATAGCTGTCCCTGTTGGTAGTCGCTTCAATTCTTTAGCTCAAAGTTTAACTTCATGTTGCTAATGGTTATTTCTCCTGCCATTGCTACAAGTCGGTGAATTTCACTGACATTTCACGGTCTCTGGTTTGCACATTGTTCTGTGAAAGCTCCCCTTTGGTTTCTAATGTGAAATGTCTTTCAGCCTGTGTCAGGCCATTTGATTCAGGTGCGTGACCTTCTCATAAGCAAATCTTCCATTGCACGTCTGTTTCCACATTGAGATAGTTTAAAGATGCAGCTGAGCTCAACATTTGTCTTCTCAGAAATCCTTTCATTGTCTGCCTTAATTGGCCAGTGCCTGCTGACAGATGAGTGTTTCTGGCACTCGGATGAGTTGATGATCATCCAACTTTACATAGGGTCATGCCTCCCAGTGAGAAATCAACCTTCACAGAGCAGGGGGCTGGAGTACACATAACTAGAGCAAGGGTCTGCATTGGATTAGACTGTATAGATGCACTCATAAAATATGTTTGCAGCTTCTATTCCAAACATCTATAAGAAACTCCAAGGTAATGCAGACGAGTTGCTCCTGTGTTCTGCATCTTGCCTGTCTCTTCCTGTGGCAATGATGAGAACATGTCTGCCATCGTAGGGCCACATTTAAACCAGATCAGCAGATTGGGAAACAGGTTGAAATTCTTTTTCCTTTTTTGGCTGCATGCGTCAGTGGTCCCATTGCTATTTTCCCCCCTCTCCTCCTTCAAGGCCAAGGCTGGTTTAGCCATACAATACCGGTCTCCCTCAGTCTGGATCTGGACACTGGTACATTTGATAAAAATCACTATTTGTTTTTGGGTGAGTTTCCACTTCAGCCTTGTTTAGATGTTTTGTTACATTCTTAGATATTTGGCAGCCTAGTGCCGTTTCCTGGATTCTAGCTATATTGTATTCAAGGAGTCTTTTGTAACAATGTGACACAATTTACATTTTTAACTAAGTAGGCCTGTATAAGTAGACTACACCCACAGAACTGTGCCATAGCCTGAGCCATTTCCCCAGTTTCCATTGCCTTTATGTAAGATTAGGAAGCTGAATTGGGTCACTGCAGTTCTGATGTACCCAAATTGGCCATTTCCTTTGAGACTAGCCTTTTATGGCTCACAAGTCCTTCATTTCCTTCTGTCTTTGGTTCTCCTTCTCTTTCCTACACCAATGGCAGCACTCCTTTGCTGCTGTGAGGCATAACAACCACGCTATAGTGAGCTGTGGTTCATAAATTTAGTTTACTCTAAAGCAGAGTTACTGCCTGTAGAAAATAAACACCTTCTCATCTGTTAAATCTTCATTTGGCCAGTACACCCACCCACAAATGGTACTGTACAAGGAATGCATGGGTGGGGAGTTAAGAGTGCCCTTTCTCCTTTGTTGTTAGCTTTTGTTTTTTGATTGGATGTGTGATTGAAATCTTTCTCTCACATGCTAAATCGTTTAGCTTTGAATGTATCCTGGAACTCGTTTGGAGGTAGGCTTTAGCGAAGTGACTGATTCACTGCCTAAGAATTTATGTCTGCCTTTGTCACGCCCTGAAGAAGACACAAGCCCCTGCACATCGATGCTCTTATAACAGGGAAACAGCATATTAACTGGCAGCGATCAAAACATGTGCTGTTAGAGTAGGTTGAGCTGCAGTTACTCCAGACATGCTCACTAAAGTATGGGACAAGTTTGAGTATTGCATAGATGTTTGCAGTGTTTTGTAGGTGAAAGTTCATATTTAGCCATATATGTTAAAAATTTACCACAAGCTTCTATGTCCGTTACTTAAGATGTAGCCTTTTGAAATCGGATGATTCTTTTTAATAAACCTTTTACTGCTGAGCCATGCTGATGATAGATGTGCAATACTAGGTTTTACATTATCTTCCTGAAATAGGCAAGAACTTCACTGAAAAAGACCTTTTCTTAATTGCAGCTTCAGTGGTGTCTTCACTGATGCACAAGTCATCCAGGCTTTGCGCACTAATTCACCCATCCCTGTCACAGATGTTGACTTTAACTTGTATGCTCCACTCTTCTTGCATTTAATGTCCATAGTTTGTGGAACTCATTTAATATTTGGTTTAATCAGATCAGAGGAAAGTTTTGAACTTTGCTCCAGTCCATCTTAAATTAGCTCAGGCCCAGACAAGGTGGCAGCATTTCTGAATCTGGTTTACATTACATGTAATGAGTTTTAACTGGGATTTGTGGATGCAGCAACAAACTGGGTTCACTAACAGTTTCTTCCTGAGGCCATGAAGTTATTGCCTCTAGAGAGAAGTGTCTGTTTCCAATGTAGCTCCTCATAATTGCCCAAAGATAACTACTGCTGTCAGTTTTGTTCCTTTTATCCATAGATTGCAATGTATTTTCTCTAAATCTTTTAATATAATTAATCAACTTTAGATGATTTGTAACAATTTTCAGTAGCATTATCTTTGGTTTGATATTTGTATTTGTTCTCCTCATATTTATTTGTATGGGTTTTTCCTCTCTCTCTAATTATGGATCTGCTTTTTGTAGTTGGAGACAAGGTGCCCGCTGACATCCGCATCTGTTCAATCAAATCCACGACCCTCAGGGTAGACCAGTCCATCCTGACTGGTAAGATATTTTTGCTGATGGCAGACATCAAAGTTGACATTTTTTAATTATTTGAATGCTAATCCTTGTTAAGTAATGGACAGACTAAAGCTTACCTAATGACAAATGTTATTTTATTCTCTTAGAATAACTGCCCTATGAGATTGTTAATTCATTTTTTTTAAGCTAAAACACAAGTATCACCACAAAGCCTTTAAAGTAAGTTAAACCGAGGTCAGTCAGTTTGTCTGAATAAATGGTCAAAAAAAAAAATTCAACTTGGTCGCTTTGAGTAACTGATGAACAGAATGAGCCCAGAGGTCTGCTGTGACGCTCTTCCCACTTAACACCTTTTTCCTCTGAGACATTCATGTGAATCATCACTGAAAGATGAATAACCAGCACTGCAGATTTGCCTGTGGAGACGACTGGCTGAGTGTTCTTCCTTAAATCATCTACAGAAGAATGCAAGCCGGTTTAACCCTCCTCTGTCCTCGTAGGTGAATCTGTCTCTGTCATCAAACACACCGACCCCGTGCCTGACCCTCGCGCCGTCAATCAAGACAAGAAGAACATGCTCTTCTCTGTAAGCCCGAGTCTGCATGAGTTATCACACACATCCTGCTGATTCCTATTACTTCTTATGTGTTTAGCTTCCGTACACTTCCTGGAAAAACAAGTTTCTGTTATTTGAGGATGTGCGCGATGATATCAGTTGCACTTGAGCCAACACGTATGTGACATGTTCTTTCAGGGTACCAACATTGCTGCAGGGAAGGCTGTGGGTGTGGTTGTTGCCTCTGGCGTTAACACAGAAATTGGTAAGATCCGTGACGAGATGGCAGCCACGGAGCAGGAGAAGACGCCCTTGCAGCAGAAGTTGGATGAATTCGGCGAACAGCTATCCAAGGTCATTTCCATTATCTGCATCGCCGTGTGGATCATCAACATCGGACACTTCAATGACCCCGTCCACGGAGGCTCCTGGATCCGTGGAGCTGTCTACTATTTCAAGATCGCTGTGGCGCTGGCTGTGGCTGCCATCCCTGAAGGTCTTCCCGCTGTCATCACCACCTGCCTGGCCCTGGGCACTCGCCGCATGGCCAAAAAGAACGCCATCGTCCGCAGCCTGCCCTCTGTGGAGACTCTGGGCTGCACCTCTGTCATCTGCTCTGACAAAACAGGAACCTTGACAACCAACCAGATGTCTGTTTGCAGAGTGAGTTTATCTCTCTCCCTCACACACACACAGAAACGGTGTTTTTGCATTACTGAGCAGGTTGGTCGTCAGTCCTTTGTCGTATTTGTTGTCCCTACTTTATGTTTGGATAAGGTGACAGCAGTTTCTTCCATTTATCTATAAAATGCTAATGCTCTCTGTAAGCAGAGAAATGGTAGTTTCTGGTTATTGAGCGAGAAGGCAGCTCGCTTTCACTGCTCTAATCTGCATCGAGCAGTTAGATGACTTACACTACTGCTGTTGCATAACTGACCTTGCGTCACCAAGCTGCAAAGCAGTGAGCTTGTAGTTTCTTTTTCTTCTCTTCCTCTCTCTCTCTCTCTGTGTGAGTGGCACCTCTGTGCTACTTGGCCCCACATAAAAAGGACATTTCAGCATTTATTAAAGTTTAATCCCCTTTAGTTGTCTGTTCACTGCTGTCTCAGAACTTTGGCACAGCCTGAATAAGGGTGGCATTCATTTACAGTTACTGTCAGTTGTTTCAGTCCCTGCACATTGAGTTGGCCGTGATTAAATAGTCTTGTGATTCTGCAGTTACTGTAGTGACTTATCGTAATTCACACAGAGTCGGGACATGCAAACAAAAGCCTTTAAAGAGGTGTGCTCACTGACTTTACACTCATGGTTACTAATAAAAAGCAACGTCTCATTCACTTGAATCGTTTATTACAGATATACATTTGCACCCAACATTGTACAATAAATAATAACAACATAGCAAAAACACCATCTACATTCATGCAGCCTAAATGTAGTTTGTGATTGTACGTCCTTTTTATTAAATCCTTTTCTGACAGGCCACGATCATTCCTGAAAGTGTTCAACTGGTTACTGAAATAATTAATGGATTGCCTGTTTGCTCTAAATATACTGCAGCAGGGCAGTGCCAGGATTTTATGTCTGGCTAGTCGTTGCAGGAGGGCTTGCTGATTGTCTTCATCCATTTTCTGATATAAGCAGCCTCTGTCTAGCCCTGTTTGTGTGTATACTGTGTGGCTTTGTACATCTTTGTTTGTGAGTGAGCGAAATGATCAAAGCTTCCTGCGGGAGTAGGCCTGGCACTGCGGCGTCTTCCTTTTGGGCACAGCTTCTCTCTTTAGTCAGGCTCCCTGGCAGCTTCTTCTGTTTACTTATGGAGAGAAACTAAACAGCCTTTTCTCACATTAGGCAGCAGGCCACCCAGCCTGCCCCTCACAGAGACACACTCTAACGTTGCAGCCAATTTACTGTCATTTTTTTCTGCTGCAACAGTTATTGTGTACTTTTAATATGAGCTGTAATAAAGAAACAAATCAAGTTTTTCCGACCACATCCCCCCATTGCTTTCAGTCTGTGGATGAGTGTTCATGTTCTCCGCTGTGATTTTTCAGGTTCTGAGTGCTTTCATTGTTTTGTTTTGTTTTTTTAAAGTTGTCTCCCCCAGTTGTTTCTGGTTTAGCCTTTTAGTTTTTCATAGGCTAACTTTGAAGAATATGAAGAAGTTTGCTTCCTCATTCAAAAGGTCACAAAAACGAATGTTTTTCTGTTGGTGTAAATTATATTTTTATATAATATACTAATTTGATTATTGCTTTTTTAACCTCTGAATATTTCTTGTATATGTAAAAATATCTTTCATCTTGTGTGACACAAAGGGAATCGTCCGCATTAAGAATCTCACTTTAGCTACAGCGTCTCCTTAACTCAAGAGGTCTTCAGCTTTGGTCCCCTCTCAGCACAAATAAATCAAAATAATCATGCCTCACGTCTTGATCTGCATTTGTAGATCAGATGTGGAGGAATGCATTGAAAAAGAAATCTCTGCAATGCATTTATTTTCATCACCTCAGTTTTTGTGCCAGTCCAGATAGAAGGCAGTGGTTGGGCTTCAATCTCCCTGAATCTTGAATCTGGGTGTAATTTGTTTTAATTATCTTAAATTATTTTACTATCACAGCTCCTAGATATTTGACTGTTATTACCTTCCAATTCATCTTTTTTTTTCTCTCATTTTTTGCTCAGAAGATTCATTTAATGAAAGGATTTTGAGTCTCTGTTAGATTTCATTCACAACCTGAATACTTGCCAAAGTCTTCTAGGATAACAGACAAACAATAGCATCATCTGCAAAGAGCCTAATAATATAATCTTATTTTTTTCCTTTAATGTATTCGAGTTCACTTGGAGGTTTTGTGGTTTGACAATAAAGACTCTGGTATTTCAGTCAAACACTAACATGATCTGTGTGATGTCTTCTAATGTCCCATGGACTCTTCTCATTTCCAGATGTTCATTGTCAACAAAGCTGAAGGGGACAGCTGCTCTCTGTCAGAGTTCACCATCACAGGTTCTACCTACGCCCCCGAGGGTGAAGTGTGAGTACTTTTATAGCTTCTCCATAACTGGCAGATCCTTAAATACATGGAAACATGATGTTCTGTACTTGTCCTCAGGTACCAGGATGGTAAACCAGTGAAATCCTCCCACTATGATGCTTTGGTTGAATTGGCCACAATCTGTGCCCTGTGCAATGACTCCTCGCTGGACTTCAACGAGGTCTGCACCTTTCCTGCTGCTTATTTTATGTGTTTTAGTGCAGTTTTCAGTTCTGGGGGAAAACGATTACATATGACTGCCTGTTTTGCTGCTACCCTTCTGTACATTTGGATTTAAGTGAAATAATCTTTTTATGTTCGCTTATAGACTGTATATGAAAGATAGATGTAGCTTCCAGGGTTGAAAAATTCATCAAATTTTAATCTCAGCTGTGATTTTTGGCATCCCACAACTAAATGAGCACAACCGAGTGATACTGGTCATGTGTGCTACACCAACAGAACGCAAACCAAAGTCTAGTGCTACACAAATCATTGCTTGATGACACCCGCATGAGCCAATCACAACTTTTCCGTTGATATTAGTAATATACTACAAATAACAGACATTCAGAACAGTCATGATCATTTGCAATACTTCAGATTATGGGCAAATGATGTTTGGAAGAAATGCAAAAACACACTGCAAACTCCAGCATGATGAATTAATGAGGCAAACTAAAACAAAGCAATGGTTGCTAGCATGGATCGTCCAACTTCAGCTCATAAACGGGTCTGTACAGTGTATCCCTCGAGCTCACAAAGGCACTGAAATCACCAAAGCAGTCGCACTCCATTTGGCAAAGATGTGTGTAAGCTAAACACAGTGAGTAATTAAGGCTTGAGATCCATCATGCAGGTATCGTGAATGACGGAAAACACTATATTTTGCCAGGTGAATAAACACTTTATTCGTCTACAAAGATTAATGAGCAGGAATGTAGCACAATGTCACAGCTTCCCTTCACTCATCATCGAAACAACTACTGGTAGCCTTAACAATGGCTAAATCCTTTGATGCACAGTCTTTGGGCAAATTTAAGATGTTTTAGAAAAGAAATGAGTGAAAGTTTGGATGTTTCAGGTGAAGGGGGTGTACGAGAAGGTCGGCGAGGCCACGGAGACCGCGCTGACCTGTCTGGTGGAGAAGATGAATGTCTTCGACACTGAAGTTCACAACCTGTCAAAGATTGACAGAGCCAATGCTTGCAACTCAGTGAGTGACATCAGCTCCCTCACTTGCATGCGCTGCACATTCCCACCGTTCGTGCTCAGCAGCTTTTTCTCACTCTCTGTCTCTTTGTCTGATCAGGTGATCAAACAGCTGATGAAGAAGGAGTTCACCCTGGAGTTCTCAAGAGACCGGAAGTCCATGTCTGTCTACTGCAGCCCAAACAAGTCCCGCTCTACCATGGGCAAAATGTTTGTGAAGGTATACCCAGTGTAATACGTGCAGATGTTCGATCTGCATTCGCTGCAGTCTTCTGCTGTGTTGTTAATGTTTTATGCCTCTCTTCTTCCTCACAGGGAGCCCCAGAGGGAGTCATCGAGAGATGCACTCATGTCAGAGTTGGCAACAGCAAAGTTCCCCTCAGCCAAGGCATCAAAGAAAAGATCATGTCTGTTATCCGTGAGTACGGGACAGGTCGCGACACCCTGAGGTGCTTGGCTCTGGCCACACGAGACAGCCCACCAAAAATGGAGGACATGATACTGTCTGACACTGCCAAATTCATCGAGTATGAGGTGGATATACATTTGCGTAATCTACTTGTAGCACATTCTTTTCAGGAGCAGACTTTCATTTGAATCTTTGTCTCTGTGTCCAGTCTGACCTGACGTTTGTCGGCTGTGTCGGCATGCTGGACCCTCCCAGACAGGAGGTAGCTGCTTCTATCAAACTGTGCCGGCAGGCTGGCATCCGCGTCATCATGATCACCGGGGACAACAAGGGCACAGCTGTGGCTATCTGCCGCCGCATCGGCATCCTGACCGAGGAGGACAATACTGAGCACATGGCTTTCACTGGACGGGAGTTTGATGAGCTCACACTCGATGCCCAGAGGGAGGCTGTGACTTGTGCGCGTTGCTTTGCGCGCGTCGAGCCTTCACATAAATCCAAGATCGTTGAGTTCCTGCAAGGATTCGATGAAATCACTGCTATGGTATGAAGTTTGTCGTACTGATCAAAACTGCCCATTTCTGCGTGAATGGTTCATTCTCTTGGCTTTGTAAGGGTTGTGTTGATTGGGTTGATTTGCTGTTGTTACTGAAGAAAAAGGCAACACTTGCTATAAAGAACATGTTTGTGTACAGACCGGTGACGGGGTGAACGATGCCCCTGCGCTGAAGAAGGCAGAGATCGGCATCGCTATGGGCTCTGGCACTGCCGTGGCCAAGTCAGCCTCTGAGATGGTCCTCGCTGATGACAACTTCTCTTCCATAGTGGCCGCCGTTGAAGAAGGCAGAGCTATTTACAATAACATGAAGCAGTTCATCAGATACCTTATCTCTTCCAACGTGGGTGAGGTCGTCTGGTGAGTCTTCTTCAGAGGAGATTAGAGCTCTTTATTGCTCAGTCTTCTGTTTTTTATGAAGCTGAGAAAAAAAGCCGTCGTTTTACAGCTTTACGTTCACACAGCAATGCTGTTGATAATATTAAGGTCATATTTGCTCCAGTTTATCATTAGCACTTTCTGACTGGAATAGTTTCTCCTGACAGCATCTTTCTCACTGCGGCTCTGGGGTTCCCTGAGGCCCTGATTCCTGTCCAGCTGCTCTGGGTCAACCTGGTGACAGACGGCCTCCCTGCCACCGCCCTTGGCTTCAACCCCCCAGATCTGGACATTATGGAGAAGCCTCCTCGCAATGCTAAGGAGCCCCTGATTTCTGGCTGGCTATTCTTCAGATATCTGGCTATTGGAGGTTGACTAAAATTGAGCAGGATTCGAGCTGTCTTGTTTTTTTTTTTTCCTGCAGTACATCCAGTGAGTAATATGATGATTTTGCTGTCTTTGCTTCCAGGCTACGTAGGTGCTGCCACTGTGGGAGCTGCTGCGTGGTGGTTTACAATCTCTGATGATGGACCGCAGGTCACTCTGTACCAGCTGGTAAGTACGTCTGTCTGAGAGAACATCCTTCAGCTTCCCTCCGCTCTTTGCCTCCCCCTCACTCTCCCCTCTTCCTCCACACAGAGCCACTTCCTCCAGTGTGGCCCAGACAACCCAGAGTTTGATGGCTTGGACTGCCACGTGTTTGAGTCACCCTACCCGATGACCATGGCCCTGTCCGTGCTTGTCACCATTGAGATGTGCAATGCTCTGAACAGGTAAGGGTATTTTTAAAGAGTGGAGGAGTTCTCATGAAAGAACCATTTGCAATGACACGATGATAGACAGATTGTATAACCAGATCCACCATCTGTGCGCTCCCTCCTGTCCAGCCTGTCAGAGAACCAGTCCCTGCTGCGGATGCCTCCCTGGGAGAACATTTGGCTGCTAGGGGCCATCTGTCTCTCCATGTCTCTCCACTTCCTCATCCTCTATGTGGAACCTCTGCCTGTAAGTTTAAAAAATAAGATGATGACATTGGCACAAGTCAAAGTGATCTGTCTGCTGCAGTTTTGGTCTTTATGTGGATTTTGATGCCCTCTAGTGGCCATTTATTATTGTTTGTTGGGGGGAAAATGACCTTGAAAGGTGGAGCATGAGGGGGGGAAACAGATCCAAATAACTTTATTTGACCTCCTAGGACCTGGTGTCCACATATGGACATCACATTTTGGGTTGTCTAGACCACAACACTAACTTTTGCTCTACGAGGGCCTGATGTCCTCTTCTCTGAAACTACATTGGCTAAAAAGATAATTCTTTATTTTTACATTCATCAGGTCCCGATCAGCCCAAATAGCAAAGAGAAATTAAAAATGCATGCCATGAAAGAGTTTGGGTCTTAGGAGGTTAAAGTGGAAATTCACTCCCAGTTCAGGCTAACGTTACCGGCTGCATAGCTTTGAACATTAAAAATGTGGGATGGAGCAGGCGTGGATATGTGAGGCCAGTTTCTCTGTAACATCTAAAGTGAAAAATGATGAGCAACACAGAATCACAAGGCACCGCTGCCACAGGGGGATCTTTGGACATGGAGGGCTTTCCCTCCATAATCCTCTGAAGTGGACATCAGTGTGGTGAAGTACCATTTGTATCCAGGCCAAACTGATTAGAGCCTTTGGCTTCAGCTTCAGAATGGCCAAAGATGAAGCTCTCAGAGCTGAGGCAATGCAAGTGCAAGAGAGGGATATGACTGCTGGTTTGGAGGGAGAGAGAGCAGTCTGCTGGTACTTTACAGACTTTAAAAGCAACGTGTTAAACAATGTGCCAACATTTAAAAATAAATAATTAGTAAATAGCAGTGTAAACTCCTGCAGAGGATGAATATCCATTAGTATACTTTCCATAGTTAGAGCCACTTACAAGCGAGGGATGGGGTGTGGATGGCCCACCTGTGATTACTGGGTGTTGTCAGGATGGGCTTTGGAAGTTTAAGGATTATTTAAAACAGCAGATGCCAGATAGAGCCATTTTCATCTGAAATGTAAATTTGTGTTTTTTGGAAAGAAATATCAATACTACACCAGTACTGATGAATTTGATGACAGTACAGTACTCTCTGACTGCCCTACATTTTCAGATGCTTCATAGAAATTATTGGGACCACCAACATAAAAAAACATAACTCTGTATATGTTAGACATTTTATCTGGTAGGGAATAAACACCCAGGTGATCTCTTCACCGCTGTTTCCCATCTTTGAGGCTGACCATCTCCTGTGTCCAGCTACACATTGAGTGTACTGACATAAGAGCCGTGTTGATCGATCGACTCTGAGCTCATCACAAAGCAGTGTGTTTTTATAAAAGCTGAATAAACGTCACCACACACTTCTTACGGTCATGTAGAAAACATTGGTAGAGTTTTATGTGTTACCCATGCGGTGATAATCCTCATAAATCTTTATCTCGCTCTCTTTAAAAAGCAGCTGTAAGTTATTTGCTTATTCCCTCCCAGGTCATCTTCCAGATCACCCCTCTGGATATGACCCAGTGGTTGATGGTGCTGAAGATCTCGATGCCCGTCATTCTCCTGGACGAGCTGCTTAAGTTTATGGCCAGGAACTACTTGGAATTCGGTAAACAACTGGAGAAGCCGACAAGCAAAGGCTGCTCTCTGTCTGCATGCGCCGAGGGAATCTCCTGGCCCTTTGTGGCCATCTCCCTGCCCCTGGTGCTGTGGATCTACAGCACCGACACTAACGTGTCTGCCATCTTGTGGCCCTGACTGACTCCAGTACACTACCCTCCTTGTGCACCAGTGTGAAGTGGACATTAACGCACACATCTAACACAGTTACATTAACTCGGAACAAATTACAGCAACAGCATTTACACCTTCTCCAACCGCTGTCAGAACGCCTCTGTTAAGTACATTTAGACTTGCACATATTTTTGGGTGGCCGGTGCTCGAGTAATATTTTACCGACATGATTTATGTTCCATGTTACCATTGTGCTTTTCTCTGTTTTGACCCCCTTTGAGAATAGCTAGAGAAGCCCACTGCGTTGGAGCGACATGTTGAGCTGTACAGAGAGAATTTATTTACTATTCTGTAATAATTAATATTTTATAATTTGGGGAATGGAGATTTCTGAGGACTGCGTAGTTTAGTTCAATACTAATTTAGGGGCAAAGACTTTCAGCAGAATACATTTGCCCAAGCATGAATCACATTTTGCATCGTACTCATTCATTATTTTCTGCAGTAGGCAGAGCACAGCTACCTCAGTGCTGCTGATTTGACCATAATGACCCATTTGTCCAAGCTGTCATTTCATATGTGATCATTTGAAGTGTTGAGGTAAGCACCAGTAGAGTCAAAATCTTCACATGTATTTTAATGTGCATATATATATATATGGAGAGAGAGATATATCGATATATCGATCTATATATAGATATATCTATCTATATCTAGATATAGATCTATATCTATATCTCGATATAGATAGATATTTTTTTGTGTTCCTCTGTTATTTGAGGGAAGAGGGGACAAAGACATGTTACCAGCTTGATTTTGAGTAAATTCTTGGTACAGCCTGTTGTTAAATTTATTTACTTGAAGAAAACACATTTGTCTGTGTTGTCTGTGTTGTGTGTGTGTGTGTGGGGGGGGTGTTGTTTTTGGGTTGTTGTTGTTTTTTTGTTTTGTTTTTTTAAAGTTAAATCTTTGAGATTCATTCTAAGGTTTCAGTCCTAATTTTGTGTGTTAACGACAGTAATCTTTATGTATGTAAAATGTGCACATACTGTACTTGAATATGTAAAAAGGCACCAAGAAGCTGTTAGTCTTGCAAACTGAGCACAACGTGGACGGTTTGATAGGCGCTCAGACCTCTGATTGGCTGCTGTCGGAGGCGTGTGTATATCTGTACATAGAACACGAAGTAGACTCTATACATTTCATTTCTTCCTGCATACATTCACACCCGTTTACTCAAGCGTAGCCTTTCTGCATGCGTGCTCTGATAGACCAGAGAGTGTTTTTTGTTTTTTAATTTGAAAAGCTAACTGTTGTTTCTTCCCACGCCTTCCCCCTATTTACCTGCAGAGTGAGTACACTTTGACGTGCATGCTAACTACTGCCGCGCTCTCGTCTGTATGGTGGTTGCACACACAGCTTGTCAGTCTGTCATTGCTCGTGTCGAAATGACAGCAATAACTGCTCCTTGTGTTTTATCATGTAAATACTTTAAATGGTACAAAAACAGGAGCTTATAATGTCACTAAGTGCCAGATGCACACTGAGCAGAAATGGGAACCTTGTGCATTTTTAAACGGGCTCAGTGTTACTGCTGGTGCCGCTTATTTTTGAATGTAGGCTTGCAGCATGTTTGGGCAACTGGCAGAGATGCTGGCATTTAAACGCCCCCACACCGTTACAGGACACGGTGTTGTATGTATTTCTTTTTTGAACTGCATTTGTATGAATCTTCTGCCCTCCTTTATTGCATGGCCTTTATTACTCTGAAATTCATTGAAATGATCTGCTGCTCAGATGCTTTTTACCTTGTTTTGTGATTTCTCGTGTCCATTGATCTGTTTCTTCCTGTCTCCTCTTCTTTTCTTTTTTCCCTTTACAGCAAAGTCCAAGTAAGCCCATCTCTCCTGTAAATTCCTAGCAGAAACTTTGGTTTGGTTTTGTGTTGTGCATGTGTGTTTTTCAGCACATCTTACAAGAGCTGAATGCCAGTGAAGTGATGACAGGGGCTCAGAAAGTTCACACATCATTTTTACAGAATGCCCATAAATGAATGTCTGATAGAAACTAGCCAGTTCCGCCTCATCGGTCCTTCCATCCTCCTGCATGAAGAGCCTTAGATTGCCATACAGTCCTCATGCCTTCATTTTAGACTAAGAGCTTAGTACCTTGTACAGTCAGTTGTACATTATTCTATGGTGCATGTCTGCTCAGTCAGCCATCTGTTTTACCAGACAAATGTAATAGATTATGTATAAGTTCAAAAACACAGTTCATCTTTCCTAAGGAAATACTTTTATGAGATAATAGATTTTGCTTTTTGCTTTACACTGAGATGAGCAGATTTTTTTTTGCCAAATCTGGGAAGGCAGGTGTGCAGCGATGCTGATGTTTTACCCTTTTAACGGCAGGCGGTCCCTGCACTGGCATTTTTTTGCCAAACTGCTGTACTGTATTTTCAGAAATGATTGTACAACGTATCACATGGACTTTGGTTTCAGGTAAATAAAATTAAAACTGTCATACACTAAGAGTTTGTCGCTGAGTTTTTACTGCTGTCCAGGACGACTGTAACAGACCACAACAGTATGACTTCATTCTGGAGCATCAGTTTCATTTATCTCTGTTGGCTACCAGTTGTTAGCTCATCATTACTTTCAGAAAAGATGTGCTCAATACTATAAAATGCCTTTTTTTAGGAATGATCTCAACGCAGCTGTGATCCTGATGCTGGCTGGAAATATGAAGCAGCTGGAACTGAACAAAGGGAAGGGATGTGAATCAACATTTGAATTAATGTGTTTCAGCATCTCATCCCACTCCGTATCTGACCCAAGCCTGTTAAAATAAATTTTACTCTAAAACTAACCTAAATGTGAGGAAAAACTATTTTATGAAATAAAGGAAATGATTTTCAAAATAAAGATTAAGCTAATAAAAAAGAAAATGTGCAGTTTTGGAGGAATGTGTGAGCACCCTTGTGCAAATATTTAGTGAGACTCCAGAGTCCACCTTAAATCCAGCCCCCCTGACACACTCCATTTGAAACCCCTCCTGCACAGCTAGAGCAGAGCGGAAGAAGCCTTAGGATTTTCAAAATAAAGCATCACCTATTCAATCACCTCAACTTTAATGTGTTTGGTAACTTATTTGCTTACTGTTCATTGTGGGTCCATGAATGTACCCTGTTGAGCTGTTTTTGCTTCTTCGCCCTCTGACTGAGCAGAGATATGGAAGAGAGAATGAACACACTGATCACCTGGTGATGATAATTTATAAGCAAGTGGGATGACTTTAGAAACAGCTCTGTGCACATCAGGTGTTTCATTATTTTATTATACATTTTAAAAATATGTACAAAATACTATAAAGTTTTGTTTTGAAATGATAAACTAAAATATTCCAAGTTATGTTATTTTGATAAAGAAGGCAGACCTAATGGACGACACAAACACACACACACACACACAAATAAGCTGAACTATTACATGACACAAAAACAGGTTTTAGAAAATTCATACAACAGATTTTAAAGAGCAGCAGAAATTCAATGTCACTTCTGGTATATTTGTGACCTTTATTGTGACACTTCAACACCCACCCACTGCCTCCTTTGTGGTAAACGTGTCCCAAAATAAAAATATTACACAAGTCATAGTAACTCCAGTCATTTTTTTTTTTTAAACTTCAAACCACAGTTTACTGAATCACAGTCTAATTTTAAACAAACTTCAGCTGCTCATTTACTTGCATCCTCCATTCCTGGGAACAACCTCTCAATGCAGGATACATGACTCACTATAAATAAATAAATAAAGTCTTTTTTATTTTTAATGTCTTTGTGGTGTATTGTGAACTGGCTGACAGGCAAGAAGGGTGCACAAATAGACAAGGTAATATAAGAACTTTGGGTGATTCCTGGATTTATAATGCTATGCATCAGACCTCAGAGTGACACTGCTGAGATTGTCAGACTGATGGGAAACAGCATTGGGGTCAAAAAAGAAAAAAGAAAAAAAAATGACTGGAGTTCTGCATCAAGCTGCATTTTAATAAAAGTTCTGACGGCTTCCTGTAGCTGTACTGCAAAGTTGAGCATCAGTTCATCCAGGGGCGCAAGCATTAATTGTTGTATTTAAGGTCTTAGCCGTGTTGTCGTCTTTAGGTTGGCAATAACCTCGGAGATCACGGAGGTTAAACATGCAGTACAACCTTCGTCTTGTTCCGTCTGACAGCCCTCATGGCTGAAGGCTTCCCGTGGGCTGCCGTGTGATACTGACAGAGCGTCTGTCAGTGGACCGGAGTCACTGCATACCAAACCACTGTTCCTGATCGGCCCACTGAGCCGCCTCACTGTCACTCCCCTCAAGATCACCGTCTTCCCCGCTGCCTTCCATGTCGTCACCATCCAGCTCCACTGTGGCGTCTGTGGGGCTCTCCTCCTTCTCCATCTTCTGCATGCCTTCTAATGATTTCTGGTCATTGGGATCCAGGCTTAGGACAGAAAACCATACAGTGTTAAATTCATAAAAAAATACTAGATTTTATGACAGCATTTTCCCAGGATCAATAATCTGTGTTTACCTTAATGCTATACTGTACTGGTCCATGGCTTCTTGGTAATCATTGACAGCCACCAGGAAATCTCCCAGCATCCTGTGCAGGACACAGTCACTTTGATTGGCCAAGGCGTTCCGCAGGAGAGCAATCCCTTCTTCATATTTCTGTTCCCGGCCTTCAAACAAGAAAAAAAAAGCAAAAGCAACAATTTCAGCTCATCTGTATGTGAAACTTCTTTTTCCTCCCTTCAAGTCATTAAACTGTAGATTTATTTATCATTGGGGAAAGGAGGAAAACAGAAATACTTAAGAGTCTTTTTTGCTGTACGTACTGAGGAGTTCAGCCTTCTTGACCACAGCCTTGGTGTAGTCAGGTCTCTGGGCCAGTGCCTTGTCTAAAAGGGTTTTGGCTTTCTCCTGAGTCACTGGGTCTTCCAGACACACTGTGGCGAGGATGGTCAGAGTCTGTGCATTGGCTCCTAAAGTCTTATAGATGTTGTTAGCCATTCCCATAGCCTCACGAATCCCATTGGATGCCAGATAACAGTCAATTAAACCTGGAGTCATTAATACTTTGTTATTGCAAACGAAACAAAAACAATCTGAAGAGCCAAAAAAAGAAAGAAAAAAAAGCTAAAAGTAAGCCTACCTTCATAGCAGTCAAGGCGGCAGGGTGCCAAACGCATGGCCTCTCTGAAATGGATGATGGCTTCCTGAACTCGGCCCATGTTTCTCAGTGCCGCACCCTTCAGCAGCAGTGCCTGAACACTATTGCTGTTCAGCTGGATGGCCTTGGCTCCCAGGTAGAGAGCCCGGGAGTAACGCTTGCTATAAAAACTGTGACATCTGAACACCGCACATTGAAAAGTTTAATGATATAAAACACGGAAACTACATGAGAGAGATTTTGTCTGAGAAAAGTAAGACTACTCACCCAGAGATCACCCACGGTTCAGCGTGCTGATCAGATATATTAAATAATCGACCTCCCAAGACTTCAACATCCTCCAGGTGTCCCTCACGGGCCATCAGGTAGCCATAAACATCCATACCTGAAAAAGCAAACATGTTTCCAAGTCTGTCTTTATTAAGGCTACTTAGACTTGTGTGACACACAGATTCTGATATTAAAACTGTCATCAACTACAAAATACATGTCTAAGTCAAAACGTTCTCTCCTGTAACACACCTTTGATGAGGTAAGGGTCCAACATCTGGGCTTGTTCAAATTTGAGAATTGCATTTTTCGTGTCACCTGCTCTGAAATAGACATCTGCCAGGCTCACCAGGAGGTCCACGTTGTCCCGCAAAAGTGATTTCTTTTCCAAAGAGCTGAGAGTGTTTCAGGGAGGAAGTTAAGACTGTCACAAAACACGGCTCGCAATATTCACTCACTGTGTACAAATCATTATTGCTTTGCTCACCAAATGGTATTAATAGCTCTCTGGTTATCCCCTGCATGTATGAAGGCGTACGCTTTGATCCAAACAGACAGCCAGTCAAGGTTGGGGATACTCTGGATCGCATCCATAGTCATGGAAGCCACCTCGGCTCCTTTGACTGACAGAGAAAGAAGACCTAAAGGAAAAACACATTTTTCAATTATTTAAAAGAGATGCTAAATCCAAGCAGAAGGGTTTTTTTGTTTGTTTGTTTTAAAGTGGCATGGACATAGGAGAGCACTGCAAGTACAAACATCTTAGCAGATGAAGTGCTGCTTGTGGGATTACAGAGTCTACAGTGAACATGCGTACCAATGATTGCATCCAAGGCAAGAGGGCACTGTCTGAGGACCTCTTTGTAACTCGTCACAGCAGATCGCTCCTGTCCAGCTTTCCTGTACAGGTTAGCTAGCATCATGTTGATCTGAGGCAGGAAGGAATACAAAAGGTAATTACTACACCTTATACAAGTTACTGCACTTGAACTGGTTTCAAAAGGTTAAATAGAGCTTCATACAGTTCCATATCATATGAGCCCCATTTCAACAAAACTGGATGAATAACTTAGGAAAAGTGGAGATCTGAAAACTAGTATC
>NW_005187573.1:638921-639918 GCF_000239375.1 Pundamilia nyererei | reverse complement strand
CTTCTTGTAATGACTAACTACTGCTGAAATTTTGGAGATGTTAGCTCTTTATACAGTAAAGTTACAGTGGGATACAAATAATATCAGGCTGATCCCGCCGTAATTTGTTCCCCCACTTCAAATCACGGACAAACAGTATCCCACAGTTGTTTATGTTTCTGAACCCATTTTGCACAGAGAAGCACTTTTTGAAAAATGTATTGATAGCGCGAAGGTTTTTCTTGTAAAACAAAGGGGGGCCCAGCAAAAAAAGTTTGGCCCTAGAATATCATGAAAACCAACCAACTAACAAATTTTAGCATCAGTGAACCAATTTTCGTAAAGTTTGTTAAGATTTATTTCAGTCGTATTTTGACTGTAGACCAGTCTTTGACTTCAAACTGCAACTGTCACACCATTTCCAATTAACAGATTTCATACTCCTAGTTTTTACTTAGGTGATTTTACTTTAAAACAACTACTGCTGAATTGTTACAAAACCTGAACTTGTAGGTGCATTCATCATTTAGTTCTAAAGCAGCTATTTGAATTCACACAGTTACTAGTCTAATCAGTTACTATAAAAAATAAATACATAAAACTAAAGCATGAGGTAAACAGTGATTGACAGTCACTGTGTTAACAGACTGTACCTTCGGAGTCCTCTGTCTGGATGGTATCCCATCGAGCACTGCAATGGCGTCTTTATCCAGTTTCAGAATGGTGTAGCACTCAGCTATTTTGTACTTTACCTCAATCTCTGAAGGCAAACTCTGAAAGACAACATTCATTGTAGATGAACATTATTCTAACCAGTCATCCTGTGCTCTGGATATACATATGGTGCTGCAGGACATGTAAAAGCATCTTTACATTTAAAGCATTTTAAGCCTTAAATCACTGGAAGGATGAAAGGCTTCGATTTACATTGTGTGAAAGTAAAGTAAAAGAGATTTTAGTGTCGCAAAATTTTGTAAACATTATGTATAACAAAATTTAAAAAAATAAAATAAAAAAA
>NW_005187573.1:636783-638879 GCF_000239375.1 Pundamilia nyererei | reverse complement strand
TTTAGTGGCTGATGAGGATCTACATTACTCCTGTCAAACTTTATCTAATGTAGTTATTAAATGTTTCAGAAAGGCAACCTTTAATTACTACGGAAAAAGTCAAAAATTCGGGAGAGATGTTCAGCATCAGCAAACCTAATGTTCAATTCTGTGTCAAGTCAAGCCAAAGATTTCTATATCAAATTTTAAATAAAGAATAATAAAAAAAACAACAACAGGTGACCAAAATGCTATTATAGATTTCAGTTTGTTTTTGATTACAGGAAATTGTCAAACACACCTGTGCCTGTATGTTAGAAGCAGCTCCACCAGTTGAAGTACGAACTTTTGATGTTTTGCTGAGCACCTTTTTCTGTTGCAGAGCCATGCTGTATTTGCAGGCAGCGTTGCGATACTCTTTGTCATGGAAGATGGCATCAGCATGGTAAACCAGCAGCTGGTACTTCTGAGCCGGCGAGAACAGCTCCCTTCCATTAAAAACACACCAACAATTAAGTGCTCAGACTGAGGAAAACCATTAAAACTGAATGACACACGAAGAAACATCAATGCAAAACTCATAAAAATTGTCCTACATAGCTACAGTTTTTAAGTCAGTCACTCTAAAGTGTCAAAAGTATGAATGGGTAAGACGACAAGTTTTCTAATACAATACTAGTTAAATTTCAAGCTAATTCATAGTAGCATTGTTAAGTGCATACGCTTGTAGATGCGACTATATCGTGAAGGAGTACACACACTGTAAACAATGTATATAATTTAAATTGCACTCGCATTTAAATACTATCCAATAATGAGTGGATAATGAAAAGCTTCGGTAGAAATAATACTGTTAGCTGTTGTTGACTAGTTAGGTTGGGGCTATCGCTACCACTGGTGTGGAAAAGCAGTCTTCGGGAATTAGACGGTTCCCGCTCAGACACGACTTACGGATTGTTGTTGCTCATCGTCAGCAACAAACTACTCAAAATCCGGACATTAGAGTAAAGGCCTGCTGCAGCCATATCCCGCACATAATCTATTACATTCATTTTGGATTATTTGAAGGGCTCGCTGTAGGTTTCCGGCTCAGGTTAAAAGTTTGGGCTCTGGAACGGCTAATGTTAGCTAGCATCTGACGCATAAGACGTCCAACGGCTGACCTTCCTTCCGCATAGTGCTGCGTTTAAATGCTCTTCAAAAGCTCGTATATTTTCAAAACTTTGAAATAAAAACCTGCCTGTGAAATCTTTGATGTTGAGTAAAATAAGTATTTTATCGACTTTACTTTTATCTTAGGGACGTTAGATGAGAAGTTACATTTTACGAAATATTTTACAGACCAAGGCGTCTTTATTTAATTATTCTAAATTTATCGAATCGCACATGTCGCGATACCTTTGAATGCATCATGTTTGTTTTTGCTGCAGCACTGTTTTTAAAATAGTTGGAAATTTTTGTTTCAACTATTGACTTAAACAGTCGTGTTTTATCAAATCACGCTATTTCAAAATTCTGTAATAAAAGTGTATGATATAATTATAATATATTAAAACAGTTTACATTATCGCTAATCTAATATTAAAATATGAGTCAAAAACTCAGGCTTCAGACTACCCTATATGCTAATTTTGAGATAGTGGATGAAATATAATGAAGGTAGCAGTGAGCCCCACTATAATACAAATAAAGATTATTTTGAACAGTTAATGGAGCTGGAAACAAGTATAACAGGTCCTCTTTAATGCACAAGATCAGCTGATACTAGGTTTGGGGGCCCATATGGTGATACACATATTTAGTAAGGATTGTGAGCTTAATATATCATCAGATTTTTTTTTTTAGATGTGTACACATGGTAGCTTATTAACTTTCCAGTAGTGGATTTCAAAATATTATTTGAAATCCACACATATGGTTTTCATATGTGCCTGTTTTCAGTGAAATCAAGTTTAATAGCAGGAAATGCATCTCTGCCATCTTTTTCTAGTAACCTATATTGACAACTGCATAATAAAACTGGAAATTTTGTTTTTGGTGTGCTACCCCAATATTTTAGTGGTCCCCATATGGCTACCCTTTTAAAAATATTCTGAAGTGCCCCTGCTTAAGAGTTG
>NW_005187573.1:594077-636453 GCF_000239375.1 Pundamilia nyererei | reverse complement strand
AAAAAAAAAGTTTGCACATCGGTTCCCCCAACCAATATTTAGGTTGGACTGAGACTGCCAAAACCACAACCTAATAGACTTCAGTAAGGCTACAAACCACACAACAATAACGATAATAAACTGTACAATAAACAACAATCAATCAGTGTAAATAATCACAAAAAGGTGTCTGTGGCTATTTGAAAAGAGAAAACACTCACTAACAATCATAGTCTCCCTGAGAACTGACATCAGATGGGGAATCCAAATGGTGATTTGGTCGGGGGTGGGGTTGGTACACATTTATGAGCCAGTGGACACTCTTTCAATGATGAGGATGTACACATCCTGGACAGGGAGGAACACTTGAGCGGAAGTCAAGAAGGCCATTTACGTGAAAAGAGAAAGACCATCTCTGAACTGAGGAGGGGGCCTAAAGGGTACTTTCACTGTTGTAAAGGTTCACCTTCTAGCACATTCACTTCACCAGATGCACCTTGTTTCTTTTCCTCACCTTTGATTGGGTGTGGTGCTTGGCCTTAATTGCACTCACCTGTCACTCGTTATATAAGGACTGCATTCACCTACCCCTCACTCTTTCTTCACTCCCACATGGGGCGGCAGCTGAGAGAGAGCAGTCCATGTGTCTTTCTTTCCTTTACCTGTTATACAATAAAACGACAAAACCTGCAAATGATGACTGCTTATTCTCATTCTAATCCGATGAGCCCATGATGATGACTACTGAAACCCTGAACCTTCCTTCCTCCAAAACATTCACCATCTTACAATGCTGTGATTGCAGCCATTCCCCAACTCTCTGCGAATGGTACTTATGGCTATTGATCAATGGGCTTCAATCAATGGTCATGACAATTTGCATATTAATGATCAAAGAATTGACCTCACAGCCCATTGTTCATTCCGTGGGCTGGTTTCAGTCATTGTGCAACTGTAGTGTTTATAAGGTTCGGGAATCCTGCAGTCAGCTGAGAAAGAAGAAGTGGATGAATGACGAAACGTTTCTCCCACTTCTAGCGCTAAGTCCAGATGAACAGAATCGACCTTCTGCGACATTTACCAGTCTCATTACGCTACAGTCTTATTGAATCAACTCTACACATCTCTCCACGAACGCATTGGCGAATTTTGAATTTTGATTTTGCTGCAGTACTGATACAGTTTTCTAGTTTGTTGCTTGTTGATTTGTCTTGATCAAATGTTGCTTTGAAGCCACGCATAAACACAGTCGACCGCAGGCGCGCATGCGTACAGCTCAGGCTTGTGTCAAAACACAGAGGGAAATCAGCAGCAGGCACGGGCAGCACTAAGATCTTAGCTCGGTTTGTTCGGGTTTAGCTCTTCTCTTCGTAAAGTGTTTGTCTACACGGAGTGCTTTTTTTCAACTGCGCGGGCATACCATGACCGAACAATCAGCATTGCTTCTTCGAAAACAACTGGCAGGTAATAATAATGTAAAACTAAGCAAATAGAGCCGACATAAAGGCTCTATACCTTAGCAGCTAACGTTAGCTTTTTTTGTGGCTTGGCAAAGCTGTGTTTACGCAATAGAAGTAAGCTCAGAAAGGTAGCCGAACAGCATAATGGGTTCCTTTATCAGTCTAGCTGAGTGTGTGGCTAAGCAGCTTTGAATAGCTTACCTGTGTTGTGAATAAATACATAATTTTGAAGTATACTGAGCTCAAAAACACCTCAAACAACACATTGCAGGACCAGTCTAGCTAGCATTTGCTAGCAAGTTGGGCATTAGTTAGCTAACGGAACAAAGGAATAATCAACCAGACACTCATCTGCTCTAAACACTTTAGCATTGTTAATGGTAGCGCTGTGCACCGCAAGGATTTCATAGATCTATATACCAATACATTAGTAACCGTTTGATTGAAATTACAAATCCATAATATAGCCATTTAAGATACAATCTAACGTTTCTGATATCAAATATGGCCCAGAGTCTAACGCGGGAGGCAATCTATATTAGTATTCAAGCCCTCAATGCTGAAACTCTTATCGTTCTCCTTTTGAAGTCTTTGCAGAGACATAGTTGATTTTATTGCTGTTGTGCCCTGTAAGTGACACATGGATCTCACGAGTCTTTAAAACCCGTGGTATAAAGTTTGGTTTGCAGCTGCGTGACTGTCCAGTTCCTTCAGTTCTCATCTTTTAAAAGTAAACCAATACCTCAGTCAACACTTTGCTATATGAGGTGCAGCTTTTCATTTAATGCTATAATGCTGTGATTCAATTATAATTTACCCGATAGGATAGGGTAAAAGAACTTAATGCAGCATTCAAGATCAGGTGATGAAATCTGTCGTGGATCACTAAAAAACAACATCGTGCAGTCTTAATCATGTAAATTATATTAATTCAGTGTTAATACACTGCAGTCAAACTGGTCCATTTAGCTAAAGTAACACATTTTGTGAGTTCAGTTTCAGCACATGACAAACATGTTTGTATATAGCATGCCGTATTAACATGACAGCATCGAGTTACACAAGTGATTTGGGATTTTGCACCAGCTGACCATCACATACAAATATTAGTTACTCTGTGTGTGGGGAATGAATCATTGACAGTGTTTGATGCAGTTTTTCTTTTCAAGTCAGTGATTCATATCAGCAGTCTTCATTATTTTTGGACATCACGATTAGATTCTGTAAACAGGTTGTTCAAATGAAAATTTATGGATTTTCAGTTTTTGCTCTGCGAAGTAAAGGTTCATCTATTGTCTTCCCATAGTTCCCATGTTTGTATTCATTTTATTTGTTTAGCCATATTAGGGCCATATTATCACCTCTCAATGACATAACACAGAGCTAAGAGTTATTAAAACCCCCCCAAAAAAAGCCAAAGACAACTGTCTGAAACGGAGCATTTAAATCAGTGTGAACCCTTATACATATGCTGACATAATTTGGTCATCTTTATTATGAATATATATTAAATATGAATAGAATAGAATAGCCTTTATTGTCATTGTACAGAGTACAACGAAATTGGAGTGCCAATTCGACATCAAATGAGGAAAACCACAGGTCAGTGGTCAAGTAATTATTCCTGTTATATTTTTCGAAGACTTCATCAAGTCCTTTCTGTGGGCTGTATGCGTTGTTGGTGCATTGTATTGTAGATTTTCTGTGGACGTCCACGCTGTTACAAAAAATTGGCAGGACTCTAGCATGCTTACAGACACAAAGTATAATTAAGGCTTTAAAATGAATGGATGTGGAAAGTAATTTTTCTGTTTCTTCAGTCCTTAGCAACAGACTGCTCCCATGGAACCAGAGTGTAAGATTGATCTATTTCCTATAAGACCAAGGTTAAAAGAGTGCTTCAAGCACATGCCATATTGAAAAACTGAGATATTCATCGTGATGCCTTGTGTGGGTCGGTTTCTCAGTGGCTCGGGAAAATTCAGTTAGCTCAGTTGAGTGTATATAGTACTTGTTGCTGATTCATTTTTAGTCACCTGCTCTTTGTGAATTCACAGATGTCAGATACTTCCCACAGTGAAGTGTGTCAGCATCAGTAAACAAAACATGGGTAAAGAGCTTGCGGTTTACATGATATCCACCAAATCAGTGTCTGGGACTCCAACACAGATTTATTTTCCTCTGAAATTATGTGCCATGAGTTTGTCATAATAGTTTATTTCTGCTGGGTTTTATTTACTCAAGTTTGTTGACCTAAGTGAAAAACCAGAGCTTGGTTACCTTGTCAGCTGCATCATGTCAGCTTATGTTTTCTATTAAGCTGCTACCGCTTTTTTACCCCCAGTCTCTTTTACTTGTGTACTGTTGATGTCAGCTTAACTGATTGTTATGATACCAAAATTCTGAATATCCAGAGATACTTTTATAACACGTAGTAAGAGTAGGGGTCTGTCAACAAAATATGTTAACACCGTGGATGTTGACTTCTCTTCTATTTCTAGTGATAGGCCTTTCTGTACTACAGTTCTGTTTTCACTTTGCTACTGAATAAAATACACATTGTGCCTCTGTTTTTCCCAGAGCTCAATAAGAACCCCGTGGAGGGCTTTTCAGCTGGTCTGATAGATGATGATGACATATATAAATGGGAAGTTGTGATCATTGGTCCACAAGATACCCTTTTGTAAGTAAGGTCTTTGGTTGACATATTCAGAAACACAAAGGATGATTTAATTCAGTCATTTGACAAGTGTTTGTCCTTTTTTCCCCCCTGTATTTCTCACTGCAGTGAAGGAGGGTTTTTCAAAGCATACCTAACCTTTCCCTATGATTATCCACTACGGCCGCCGAAGATGAGGTTCATAACTGAAATCTGGCACCCAAACGGTAAACCCACTTCTTACCTTTTGATCCTTTTACTCACATAGTCTTCTTTGCCATCACTTGATCCCTGCATATAAATAGATTTATAAACTCTCTTTTACTGAACAGATCCGTGCGACTGACTTGAAAGTGTAATCAAAAAATGTGTGAAATTCGTCTCCACAGTTGCAAAGAACGGCGATGTTTGCATCTCAATTCTGCATGAGCCAGGAGAAGATAAGTTTGGTTATGAAAAGCCCGAAGAACGCTGGCTTCCGATCCACACAGTAGAGACAATCATGATTAGTGTTATCTCCATGCTCGCAGACCCCAACAGCGACTCACCAGCTAATGTGGATGCTGCGGTGAGTTATTTATGTCATTCTTTAAATGCTGGAAGTCCCACCTTTTTATTTGAGCAGCTTAGGTAATTTGAGAAAGTGTGAGTAAAAGAATCTGGTTCTCCTTTCCTACAGAAAGAGTGGAGGGAGGACCCTAATGGAGAATTTAAGAGGAAGGTGGCTCGCTGTGTAAGAAAAAGTCAAGAGATGGCATACGATTAGGAGTCAGCTGTAAATTCCAGGGTAAGCAAATTGACCTGCTGAGTAAGATTTGCATGGAATACCTTGCTTCTGTAAGTAATAACTTCATTCTTTATTGCAGTTAAAGGAAATGCCTTCAGAGGGAAAGATTCAGCAAAAGGCTTTTGCACCCCTTGTTTTGCCAGTCAAAGGAGTTGGTTGGCTTCAACCACGTTTTTGTGAACGGTTGTCATTTTCCGCCAGACGAACCAATTTGAGAAACCTACCAGCAAAATTATCCTGTTTCTTACCTGGAATTGTATATTTAATTTAATTTATTTTGAGAAAAAATAATGATGTAAAATATGTCACTACTGTAAATTAACTTCCTTTTTTTATCTGCTGCTGAACAGTTTCTACTTTATACCAGGTTTCTTATGCAATTTAGTGGTCAAGATTGTGTAAAACAAAATGAAAGCCTGTTGTCATTAGGTCATCACTTGTCCTCCCTGCTTCATACTGAGATAGATTAACGACAGCCCAACATCAGCTCTGTCCGTAGATGCGATTATTTTGTCATTGAATCACCGTTGCCTTTCGTCGGCTTCACAGTTCGCCCCGTCTCGTTCAGAGGGACAGGTTGAGAACTTTTTATGGTATTCACATTTTCTGAGAAAAAGCCTTCTGTTAGCATTTTCTTCAAGTGTCAGTACATGTAAGAGTTTCAAAACCATGACTCTCAACCTGCATGATCCCCTCAAACAGCTCTGTTATGTATCGTTTTAAGCGATGGATGCAAATGGAACGGCTTACGCAGCACCTTGAGAGTTATTGTTTTATTATTTTTAGACTCAAACAAGCATAGCTAATGGTAACAGGAGGTTGGTGCCAACTTCTCAGGATCAAACTTTAGTGGGATCTCGATTAGCAATCAGTAAGATAAACTTAATGCTCCGCCGTCAACAAAGAAGTCTGATAATGATCACTTAGTTGAAGTTATTGAAAATCACGGACAAGCAAATCCAGACTGTGAAAATAGCCTAAGCTGTGATTATTCTGCATGTGGACTGATTAACTGGCATCTGCGCTTACCTCAATTTAAACGGATAGCATATTTGACCAGGTTTATGGTTGAGTTCTTAATCTGTTGGGGAATACGGGGGATTTTAAAGGCTCCTTAGTAGAGTTAGGCTAGTTATTCTTACCTTGTTTTGTCGTGGCACATTTGGCTTCCAATTAGTGCTTCATATTCACTCGCGGGCTTAGACTCTTCAGGACTTTGGCTAGTTTGTGGGATAGTGCTCTTCTGTGAACATCTTGAGTTCTGATCGGTACATACTTCATTAGAATTTATCACCTTCACTCGATTACTAAATCTGGGTTGTGATCCTTCACAGAGACTTAACTCGCCGCTTAGTAAAGTGTAAGCAAGTGGGGGCTGAAGGCGATCCCCCATTTAGGCTTTATTTTAAAAAAACACTAAAAGGTTGTGTTTGGGTGGAGTCTGGAAACCACTGGCTTTTGTTCACCTCATTGATGATGTTGTTGCTGAATATTAAGCCATGATGACGTGAACTCTGTATAACGTATTGATCTGTGACTGACACTGAAACATAGCTATAACCATCTTTTGGCGCATGCAATCAGGTTTGAGGGAGTTGGGGTGAGTTTCAGTAGGATACCATTGGTAGTGCATTCTGGGTGAATGTGATGTGTACAGTTGGTAGATTTCTGTAGACTTGATTATCACATAACTGCTGTTGACATTACCTTTTAAAGTCAGAATTTTCTAACCTACCATGACCTCCTCTGACCGGTGTTCACTGTATTTGCACAGATTCGGTGCGTTTGAAATGTCATTAAGCAATACGCTCTGAAAATGGTGTGTCCAGGTAATCCACCCTAACGCCATTCTTTTTGTTTTTGTTTATTTTTTTTGTTTGTTTTTCTTTTTTTTTGTCGTTTTTTTTTTCCCATTTTGTGTCAATGCAATGTATATTGGACATGATGCTCAATAAAGTGTGTAAACAGAGTGCTTTGTAATGTTGTGTTTTACATTTTTCATGAGGACACACTCTGGGTTCAAGTATATTAGACCTCTGCTCTGTAATTGGAACCCAGTGGGAACTCTCGCGTTTCAGGGCTGGCTTCGTTACACAATAATAGGCTCTGCTGGCTGCAACATGTGCCGAGCGGACAAAGATGCCAGCAACCTCTCCGATATAGGACAGGAAATACTGCTGTGTGTATAACTGAGGATGAGGAAGCGGGTTACATTTGCTGAGAACCTGAAAAAAGAAAACTTGTTCAGAAATGGAAGTGGTCACATCTTAATGAGGTAACGCTTACACGGAGGTCCTGACATCCTCGTGAATTAACATAACTGCTGGATTTATGAAGTTTCACAGTGAGACTTGTAATTTGTTGTTTTTAGATCTGCAGGCCCTAAGAGGAGATGCACAGGTGGTGAGTTCGATTTTTCTTATTTACCAGACATGAACCTTTTGTTAGCGATTTTTTTAAATTTTTATTGTTATTATTTTATTAAATGTTTAATAGAGAGTGCATAAATCAGAGGTTTGTATGTAGTTGATGAGCTGCCAACGTAGCTTCTAACATCCAGATGCCATAAACATCTGGATGTAATTTAATGCTGTTGAACTATTTGTGGTAATTTTGTTCTTTTAATGTCATTTTTCTCACTTTTGTTTTCATCCGTTCATCCATTTGACATTTCATCTTTTAGCTTGGCTAAAATGTTTTACACTTTATCCACAAATTTAGCCTAACCAACATTTGTTAATTAACTTTAAACCTTTAATTTTTGCTATTTGTCCTGTTCAAAAATAGTTTTTACAATTTATCTTTAACTTACTAGTGTTAGACTAGTTTGTTCATTTCTTTTAACACCGCTTATCTCTTTGCTTTCTAATGTTTGGTTTTTGTGCCTTTTAATAAAGTGACACTTTAGTTAAACCTCTTAAATCAGCCATATCTTGATTACAGTAGATTTTAAATTAAACTGGAATATTTACAAAAACCGTGTCATTGTCCAAATACATGTATACATCAGTCAGACACAGTATTAAACCCACTAAAAGAAATAACATTTCGATGGCACATGTCATGGCATACAGTCATGAAGAGCTTTCACAGGACGTGTAATGGGGGTGTACTGTGAAAACCCACGATTCAATAGCTTGTAGAATCACCTTTAGGAGCAGTAACCCGAAGTCATGATTTCTGTAGGGTTTAAGTGTCCCATATCATTGTGGAGGAATTTTACAGCTTCTCTGCACTCTTTACGACTTTGCTTTAGTTCATTGAGATTTGTGGGGATCTAACCATATCATCTCAGTCAGTTTAAGGTCTGGACTTTGACTATTTTGTCACATGCTTGGGATCACAAGCCTGTTTCAGGACTCCAGCCAATCTTAAGCTGTCTGACAGATGGCTTCATATTTGACTTTATAATACCATTGTGTACAGAGGACTTCAGACAGATTTCCTGTCATAAACACAGCATTTTTTCCTGACATGTTGCTTTTTGGTAGGCTTTGAATGTCTACCTGGTCAGCAGGTGAGAGAAATCTACAGAGGACAACACACAAAGATACCTGCAGGCAGCCAATACTTGAAAACGATACATCCTCCAAAATCTATGATGTCTGCCCCTTTCTTACAGGTAACCTCACAAAGCTGGAACAGGTAGCTTTTGGTATTTATTTATTTTTGACCATCAAGGGCTAAAGAACCTCTCCAGGGGAAAAAATATGTTGTTTTTTCTTTTTGCAATCCTTTACTACATGTCGTTCACTATGCTCACTCTCCCTCCACCTCTTTCCTATCTATCTATCTATCAGTGTTGCACTCTCGAAAAAAGGTTAAAACTGCCCCTAAAATGATATTTATTACTATATGTTAGTTGTGAGTTTTTCTAAAGTAACAAACCTAAGAAACTAAACTGATAAATTTAAATCCACCGAGAACTTGACTCATTTGACAGTAGTGACAGATTTTTATTAGCTGTTTGATAGTTTCTTCAATTCAAAGGCCAGCTAGTTTCTTTAGCAGAGCAGGCACAGGTGAAGATATGACCTGAGCTGACAACAAGTAATATTTGCTGGAAAGGTTTTGTTGCAATACAGTATCATCTTAATATGTTTTACATTGTGTTCCTTTTTACAGAAAAGCACTGGGGTTAGGGTTAAAACACACACTGCTGCAGTGGGGACAGCCACTCTCCCTCCCTCCATGTAATGGGAGAACTAGTGAGTGAGTGGGGTCTGGTTTGCTTTTAGCTGCAGAGTGAGCATGGTGGCAGGATGCAGGCATGCGATGGAGGGCTAAAACCCACATACAAAGTGAAGTAAAAGTTACCAGTTTTTAAGGCACAAAGAGTGTTTTCTAAATATGTAATTCCTGGTGAATAGAAGTCATTCTGTACGGGTTTAATTCATGCCAGGAGAGGAACTTGATTTTCTCATTTAAAGCATATTTAAGGCATCTCTTATATATAACGACCTTACTGTCCTTCTGCCATGTGTAATCACATCTGTTCTTGTCTCAGGAGCCAGCTTTTACAGGAGGACGCACACCCTACCTCTACAGTATAGCAAGCATCTACAGTACAGAGCACATGAGACGGCAAATGAAGCAGCACTATCTCAATGTCCTGCACGCATGCATTCAGTCAGGTCTGTATCTGAATTCATTTTGAATGCAGTGAAAGTTTGTCTCACACATAAACTGACCAGCACAGTCCAACGCATCCTGTGTTTTGGATCGCCCAGGTCATGATGAGACCCGCAGGAGAATGCATGGAGATCATCATTGCAAAGAAAAGAGCATGTTTAAAACTGATCCAGAGAAGAGCAATGCAGCAGCAAATAAGCAACAGAGGCAAAGGAGAAGCAGCGACAGAGCTTATTCTGATGTCACACTTCCAAAAATAGTCAACAGATGATATATATGTATTTATTATGATTTATAAATAGGTTGTTGTAGGAAAAGTCTTACATTCATACACATGCTAATATCCAAAATACATCAATAAATGTAGCATATCTGTTATTAAGGCAGGTGAGACTTGTGTTGTTTGCATGTTCTCTTTGGGGACTTCATCTTCCTCCCACAGTCCAAACATACTAGGTTGGTTAATGTTGTCTGTCTCTGTATTTATTTATTTAAAAATGATTATAGTTTCTAATTATTTTTTTTAAATTTTATTTCATTTGAACTTGTTTTTTCTTTTAATTTAATTTCAGTTAGTTTCCATTGTGAGTTTAGATGTTATTGTTTGAAATGTTTAGTTTGTTAAGATTATCTTGGTTTTAGTCTTTAATTATTATTAGGAAAATGTAGGAATATGTAAGAGGTAAGATTTAGGAAAATCATTATAGGTATTACAAAAAACACACATATTGCTTGAAAACGTGTATTTTGGTCACATGTAAGAGGAAAGATTTGGGAAACTCAATAAAATCTTGATAAATGTCCACCAAAGCCTTGTAAGATAATTTAAAACAAAAAAACTTTTACCAGACTAACAGGATATATTCTCTGCATTTTTAATGTTAATTCAGTAAATTTTCCAAGTTCGCAAATCCTTTCGGATTTAAAAAAAAATTAAAAACTAAAACTATGTAGTTTTAGTTTTTATAGGTAAAACGACTTAAGTTAACTAGGTATTTTTAGTTCCCTTAACTAGTTTATTTTCCTTTAACCAGTTGATTATAATCAACTGGTTGATATATTATAGTTAACTATAATAATGAGCCTGTGACCATAGAATCACCGTGATTAGCCGTGACAGGCCCGTGTCTTACATAGCAAACCATGAACTGCGTCCTGGAAGGAAACTCTATAAAAGGTAATATAAAGAACACTCGAAGAAGATGCGAACCGAAATTTGCTGTAAAAATAACATATTTAATTCTATAATGATTCTATTGATGAAAGTTGTTCAAGCTACGAAATTGTTCATTTGGAACGAACATCAGATAAGCTAGTACGGGACTAGCTTATCTGATGTAGCTAAACTGGCTAATAATGAGTTAGCTTTAGGGGGTCATGACCCCTAACATTTTCAGACAGAAAAGTGCACTTTTCTGTCTGAAAATGTTTCGTTTCATGGTATTAGGAGAAAGAAATATTAAGGTTATAGTAAAATAATACAGTTTAGTAAATAACAATATTGTGTCAAACTTGAACTGTGGAGGGGCTGTGTTGTGTTTCAGCATTTGGGAAGGCTATTCATGCCCTGTCCCGGGTTGGAGATGAGCTGTGGTTGGATCCAACGATCAAAGGGGTGAGCAGCAACAGCAGCTAGATGTAAAAATGCTCATTGACACTTTATTAGGTACACTTTTTGAAAAAGTATTTGCAAAGTTTAAAAAAAAATTTTTTTTAATGGTATTAAATTGTTGTAAATAGCTTGTTGTCCTATAATCTGTCAAAAACGATTGAATAATATCAAGTCACCACATGCCAAAGAAGCTCTATTGGATCGAGTTGTGGTTGAACATTTTCATGTTCTCAGGTAGGCTTTAGCATTTAAACAATGCTTATTTAGTACTCAGGGGCCTAGAAAATATCCCTTACACCAGGGGTGCCCAATCCCGGTCCTCGAGAGCTACCGTCCTGCAGCTTTTAGATGCATCCTTGTTCCCACACACCCAAATCAAATGAATGGCTTGTTATCAGGCCTTTGCCAAACATGATGGCATGCTGAAGAGGTAATCAAACCATTTGATTCAGCTGTGTTGGAGTAGGGATGCATCTAAAAGCTGCAGGATAGTAGCTCTTGAGGACTGGGATTGGGCAGCCCTGCCTTACACCATTACACCACCACCATCAACCTGGATTGTTGACAGACGCCAGGAGGGAGCCATGCTTTCATGCTAATTTATGCTGACCCCACCATGTGAATATTGCAGCAGATATCTAGACTCATCAGACCAGCCAACATTTTGTAAACACTACAGATTGTTGTTAGAAAATCACAGTAGACCAGCACATTTGGTATTAACAAGCATGCAACCTTGAAAGTCACTTCAATCCTCCATTCTGATGATTGGTTTGAACTTCAGCATGGCATTGTTGTCATGTGATTTGCTAATTAGATATTTGTGTTAATGAGCAGTTAAACAGGTGCAACTAATAAAGTGACCAGTGTGTGTGTACAAGAGCGTCTGTATCGATAATCTCCAGGTGTTAAGGTATTCACCACCTTACTTCCTCCACAATAATTTCTCTCTCTCCCTCTGAAAGCTGGCCCTGAGATCAGTGAATTCTGCTCATTCTGCATACGCCTGCTTCCTCTTCTCGCCGCTCTTCTTCCAGCAGTACAATCTGGATTCAGTCAGGGAGCAGGACAGTGGACCAATCAAATGCAAGCTAGTCATGAAGGTATATCGGCATTGCTGGTTTTTCATTTGTAGGCAGAAACATCATCTTAACAAGTGACTGTTCAGTAAAATTAGGGCTACACATCATGCCGTTCTTTCAAGACTTTATGATTAAACTGCGTCTCTTTGTTTTAAAGTCTGTGCTGCCACTTTTCCGTTGTTCGACTTCTATTGAGCACAGTGTGAAACGGTGTCAGATATCAGTCAGCACTGGCAGTGACCAAGTGATCGTTCAGTTTTTCTGCAGACACGGTAGGAAACTGCATAAATGACAGTAGGTGTGCATGCAGTTTATATTTTGAACACATGGTGGCACTGTGCTCTAAGTGTCTCTGTTTTTGAGTTAGGCATAACAAAAACCTACAATGTGCGTTTCCTGGAAAGTGAGGCGCTGCAGGCAGTGTTTGCTTCACACCTCTGTCCCAATGTGCTGAAATCTCCTGCCAGGTTAGCATTTCAGTATTAGAGCCTCACTCTTCTTTTCTACAATCAGTACATGCTGGCTGCCTGTTGGTTTTGTGTTTTAGACAATACCAAGAATGTATATTGACAGAAAAAAAAATGTTAAAAGTAAGCAGCCAGAGCTGCCTGTGTGTGTTTTCCTCTTTCTTCAGGCTTCTAGGCGATATGGTGATGCATTTCCACGCGTCTCAGGAAGAAGTCACTCTGTCGATGTCAGCCCCGAAAGTCAGTCTGAGAAATTACAACGAGGGGAGAAATGGTCAGTTAATGTCAGACTGCCATTTTGCTCAGCCCACGTGTGGCTGACACGTTTCACAAAGTGCTTGAAAGTTGCACAAGCTTTGAGATTAACATAAAACTTCCTAACATACTGCATGTTCAGTTCTTTAAGCACATCAAAGGAAGCACTGTAACGACTGCTGTTTGACTTGGATGTACGTGTGTGACAGATCACATGAAGATGATGCACACTGAGATGTCCTTACACCCAGACGAGTTTGACTACTTTCAAGCCGGAATGGACTCAGACATAACCTTCTGTCTGAAGGAGCTAAGGGTAACGGGGTTATTTTTGGAGGCCTCCTTGCTCCTGTCACATGAGAATATTATGTGTGTGGAGAGCGAGAGTGACACTAGCTCACATGTGGGCAATTCATGTCTAAGAGGTCATATTGCTGTCCTGTACTTGGTGCTCGGTATCATTTCCATGTGAACTTTCCCCTCAGTGCTGTGACTCATCTTTATAGCAAAGATGTCTTGACCCGAGTGAGGCTCCACTACTTAGAAAAAGTAACTGAAGTTGAAGGCTCCTCATCGCATGCTTTATTATAAACTTTAAAACCAAGTAGGAATGAGTGTGGACTTTATGGGCTGCTTAAAGGTTGATCTTCAGCTATTTATAATTTGATTAGCAGAAAAAGCTGAGAGAAGTGTAATGTGTAGACTAGTGTGGTCAGTAAAGCAAAATCACTGGGCTTATAGAAAAAGGAGACAGTTTTGTTGGATATTTGAAATAACAGTCTGTGTACGTTCAGTTAATGAGACTTGGCCTGCATTAATGCCTACAACTCTTCACACTAATGTCTTGGAAAGTCACTTGGGCTTCCCGCTGTGAGGCTCCTCGTTAGCCCGCCTAGTCGTCTTGTTCCTGTCGGTTTTGGAAAATCGGGTTTGGACGGATTAGAAGCTAGGCTTTAAGTTTTAGTCTTAGCCTTAATATGATGTATATCTCCAGGCTGATAATAGTTAAACATGTCACAATATTAGCCCACACTTTTCAGCAATTAAACTCAGTTGTTGCTTTTTTGTTTTTGCCAGGGGTTACTGTGTTTTGCGGAGTCACATTGCCTTCCGGTGTCGGTACACTTTGGCACTCCAGGAAAGTACGTTTCCTTGCTACTGTCATTACCTTGAGTGGAATTTATTCACTCAAATTACACAGGCTCTGTGGTGCTGTTCAACAAATTAACACCAGCTAGACTGCAAAATTCTTTAACGTTTATATATCACTAGTCACATCACTAAGTGAGCAGTTGTGGTGTGTTTGCTGCTAAAAAGTAAAAAGTGCTGACAAATAAATAAAAGAAAAGAAGACACAGTGAAGGGATTTCTGCCATGGAAACGCACTTTGTTTGCAGGCCTGTGTGCTTCTCTGTGGAGGACATGGTCCTTGAGGCCACTGTGGTGCTGGCTACGCTGGCTGACTTTGAAAGCAGAGGCCCCTCACAGCCTACAGAGACCCCAGCCCCGACTACACACAGGTAACGACCACCCCTGACTTCACTGGCAATACTTTTAATCATCAGTGCCTGGGGGGAAAGAAGGGTAATTACTGCAGCTATTTTTTTTTAAATTAATTTGAGCAAAATAAAAAACCTGAGAAAAATCACAGAACATAAAAGGAATTCATCTCAATGAAAACACAAGAGACCACACAATCTAGTTAGAAAACAAGTCATTGCCAGATAAAAATGCTTAAAAAAAAGATCAAAATCATTCAAAAAACTGTCATAAACAAAAAATCTGCTAAATACTGCAACAGATAAATCATGCAGATTAACTTTCTACATAGTCCAGATATTTTATGACATAGAGAAAGGGTCCTGGGGCCTTTTTGAACAGCCTGTTTGTTTTTTTTTTTTTAGTGGAGTTTGATGTCATTTGTCTTACCCAGTCTATAATATCTGATAGCTTGAGCTTCCATTTACATTTTTAAGCTATTAGCCTAAAAGTTTGTTTGTAATTATGCCCCTAGATGGCAATCGATTAGAATCTGCACTCATCGGACACTTTTATAGAAAACCGTTTTGCCTTCAGAAATATTCCTTAGCTATTTTAGTCCACACTGACATGACAGCATCACATAGTTGCTGCAGGTGTCTTGGCTGCATGTCCATGATGTGAAACCCCTGTTCCACCACATCCCAAAGATGCTCTGTTTTACTGAAGACTGGTGACTGTGGAGCCCATTTGAATTCAGTGTCTCATTCAGGAAAGCAGTTTGAGATTATGAGAGCTTTGTGAGATGGTGCGATACCTGCTAGAAGCATGTCAGAAGATGGAGATGTACACTGTGGTCATAAAGGGATGGACGTGGCCTGCAACTATAGTGTGGCCTATGATGCTCAGTTTGACTAAGATCCCCAAAGATTGCCAAGAAAATATCCCCCACAACACCATTACCAACTCAAACTATTAAAACAAGGCAGGAGGACATGCTTTCATGTTGTTTATTTTAAATTGTGGTCCTGCTTTCTGAATGTTGCAGCACTTCTTAAATCATCAACATTTTTCAGTATTCTGTTGTTCAATATTTGTGAGTCAGCATGAATTGGATTGTCAGTTTCCTGTTTTTAGCAGACAGGAGTGCCACGTATTGTGGTCTTCTGCTCATGTAGGTTATTTGAATTACTGTTGACTTTCTATCAGCTTGAAGCAGTGATACATCCATCCATATATCTTGTATACGATTATTATTCTAACGATTTAAATTGGCAGGAGTTACATGGGTTAAGGAATTATGGCGTGTGAGGAGTGTATTTTATCATTATGTTGACCAGCTGGTGTCATTGTCGCAGTCTTTGTGCGTCCAGTTTGTCAGGTCTACAATCCAGTGTGCTGAAGAGCAGAACTACCTGAGCCTCTCTCCTGGCACTCAGTCAAGCTGGTTTGCCCTCATTGGCTGTTTTTAGCCTCTTAAGAGGCATCATGTTGCAGTAGCCAGCCTTGTGTCTGTAACGGAGATAAATAGGGCAAGGTCAGGGCACGCAGAGTTGGGTTAGAAGCCCGTCAGTGTGACAGTCTATAATCCCCTCCTCCACGCTATGCTAGCCAGAGTCTCTGTCCTGCTTTGCTAGCCTGCTCTCTCCCCATTGTCCTCTACTTGTGCGTCTAGTTGGATCTTATTACACCATTCCCAGCTGCACTGCTTAACATCTGGGTCATTTGTAGCTCGTTTTGCTTGTGTACACTGCTGGAAGTCTGCAGAGACATCACCAACCCCATGATTCGACCCTCTGCAGTGCTCCTGTCCCTAATGCTCAGAATTGATCTGCATTTTAATACTTTTTTTTTCCTGATGAAATTTATCATGCAGGATATTTCTGACTATATGCAATGTATTTGTGTTTTTCATGGTATGATAAGTACAATACTTGCTTGCCTGCAGACTCTGGGGCCTTTAGAAGCCTCTTTACTCCTTCCTGCTGTGCTCCTAATTACGTGTCTGGGTTACGTCTGAGGTTGACGTGTCGTGTGGTTGCATGCACGAGGTTGTTGTTTTGTTCCCTTTTACCGTGCTTAAGGCTGCTTTCACCATCTGCTGATACAATGCTAGGTACTGTTTTTGTAAAAGCAAATAAAAACTATGTTTTTAATATTTATATGGATTGGAAGGTACTACACAACATCCTCATTTGTAAAACTAGTAGATATGTTTATCAATACTGTCTGAATATGTGTGTAAAAACACTCTGAATCTGTGTTGAGATACAAATTTGCACCCATGTACCTGCGTCATCTAAAGCTTGCAGACACAAGTGTGTTCTGTCTGTTCCCAGCTGTGCAGATGCAGCTGCTCTGCCTGTGGGTATACATGAGACTCAGAGCAACAACCTCCAAGTTCTTCCTGATGTAACAGAGCTTGTTGAATCCAGCCAAGGCAGCCCTATAACCTACCCACCTGTTCTGATGCAACTCCAATGCCAGGGCGACAGTGCTTGTGCTGGAATGACCCCACCTTCCAGCATGGTAACAAGAGCTCGCTCTTGATTTTTAAATCTTAACTGGGATCTGCAGATGGCCTGTGTGTTCCTTGTGGTTTGGATGCTCTACAGTCTTTCTGAGAAGTATGGTTCAGGGTGTGCTGCAATGGTTTACAATATCAGCTGAGACATGTCTTATGTTCTTTGTCACCTTTTTAGATTTAAAGACTTTTGCTGGAATCCCAGTTGAACCCAAAACCTTTTATCAAATGTGTTCTGTGCAACTTTCCCTGTTAACACAGGTTTATTGCTTAATAGTGTTTAAATTTAAGACTCTGATGAGCCTTCAGGTCATCCTCCAAGCTGCAGACTGCACTGTGAGGACACCTCCGGTGCAGGCCCGACTCAAGACAGGAAGCGTTGCCAAAATAAAGCATGCTAGTCGAAACTCCACCATCCAAAAAATATTTCAAATGCACAAGAAGATTATGAAGGCAGATGTGCAGCACTAAGTGAACTTAAATTTTTGCCTGTGTGCATGTGAAATAACTGACTGCTCCAATACTGTTCTGCATATCAGTTCTGTAGCATGTCATTATTTTGAGCAAATTAACTGTAATGATTTATCATAGAAATATATTTAGAAAAATCCCCCGCTCGCCCCTGCAGGCGGTCAATCCTTCAAGCTCGGGTCCTCTACCAGAGGCCTGGGAGCTTGAGGGTCCTGCGCAGTATCTTAGCTGTTCTACTCAAGATCTTGAGCCAGTCTCCCTGTGGACACTGTTTTTAAGTGACCCTCATGCAGTCTCCTCTGTTGTACTAAGATTTAACGTAGAAATTGACAGGTGGTCAGAGCAAATGCACAAGTGCTGTAAATCTAAAAAGAGAAAAAAAATGGCAGAATGTTCTTGAATGAACTGCATACACTCATGTTCGGCTATTTGTATCCTGTAGATCTGCTCCCTGCTGTTCGAGGCCATGTCCTCAGAACCTGGTGATGACGATGATGATGGTGCTCCCAGACTACCTGTACTGGCATATTTCAGTGATGAGGAAGACTATCCGAGAAGCCCGTCACTCTGAGGGAATAACAGTCACTAATTAACAATATTCTTCTCTAATTAGTTATCAGAGTGTGAATCTCTCCAGAATATTTTTATTAAATATTGTTTATTGTTAAAATGTTTTTTTTCCAGTTACTGTTCATTGGAACAATATACCATCCATGTTGTCTGTCAATAAAAATGTGCCATCTCGGGAAGATGCCACACCCATCTGATGGTAACTGGCATGCATTGTGTCTGAGGAATGTGGTAGCACAAACAAAATATACAAAGTGTTCCCAGACTGTAGAGCAGTGAGCCAAATGTCCATGTTCATGTGAACAAAACGCAGCTGCAGTGTTCAATACACATCAGAGCCATGAAATACAGCAGGTTAATAAATATTATAGTCTTTATTTAAACATTGTACACATGTGAAAATGTTTTTGTTTCTCCCACATAGACATGCTCTGGTTTAAACAGAAAGATGAGGCGGATGAGAAGGAGTCATCCAGGGAGGTGTGAAACAGGAAGCAGGGACCATGGAGCTTACAGTGGTAGTGCCAAATGACTGGGAGAAGTGCTTTATCATTTTTGTTAAGGCTGCTTGGATTGTCCTCAGTGCTGTAACACTTAGAAAAAAAATAAATCACATTTTGCCAACTAACACTGTTCACCATCCTGAATCTGTTCTCATTTCAACATAGGAAACGATCCTTTCGATTAATGCAGATTGTAAACAGTGATCTAAAGATCCATGGGAAGGATTTTCTAAGTGTGGGATGGCTTTAGTACTATTCCTGATTGAGTGCAGAGAGGAAGCAGATTTCAGGAGAAAGGGGGAGGGGGGATAAAAAACAACAACAACAAAACACTGGGTTAAAATGATGGTGTAAAGACAGCAGGGCATGATGGGAAAGCTCGTTTTTCCAACTCTTATGGCTACTTAACAGTTTAATGCTTTGTGCTCAGTGCTGGCACATTTTTAGGGGGAAGGTTGAAGACTTATTTGCCAGTATCAATGACACATGATACAAGGCACATTGTAATATTACACAAAAATGTGGATTTTACCGTGAAACCTTCCTGTAGTGACGCAAAGAAACATACTGACCATTTTTCACATGAAACCTGCAGTGACATGACATGACTTAAGAATGCGCCACTGAAGCTCTACAAGCAGGGGGAGAGGAGGGAGGGAGAGAGACAGGAAAAGCAAATGGTGACTGTGAACAAGAGTTTCTGTAAGCTACTTGACGCGGCGAACAATCCCCACGGAACAAAGAGGTTACAAAAATACATTTGGTCACCTGACCAATTTCCGCTGCGTTGAACTTTTTCAGATATGCTCCTTAAGCTTTGTGCGTTTAAGGCTGCGAGACCAATTCAGACCAGCAGATATGGAGAAGTCTCTAGCCTACACGTCCATTTCATTGACACCGATTGCACATTACTCAATAGACACACACTGAGGAGCTCATGTGCATTCATCACCCATTCATACACACATCACACATAATCACAATCAAGACTTCAGCAGCAGCTGTGAGATTAAAGGGAGGACATCAGTTTGACACTATCATTTATACTATACATATATTTATCTTGAGAGGCTTTTGAGCTACAAAATACTCTTAAGTTACAAAATATGTGCAATACTTGAACTGGTATGGAAAAGGCAGCTGCCACTCTTTATGAAATCTTGTTGGATTATCCTGCCACAAGAAACAAACCATCTGTGTAAACCCATGTCATATCACACTTGTTTTGTTTCTGTTTTTGCAAACATTTAATGTAACATCCCAGAACAGCATACCATTCATATCAAACATATGCTCCCTGCCTTTTCGTACAAGTTTCCAGTCCCTTTCATAAAGGCTTCCTAAGTACCACTGTATTATTAAGTGCTTGCACAAGACGGACCCATTTATTGAGCCTTAATGCTGCCATTTCTCATGCGCTTCCCTTCTTGAGGACTGTTTAGTTCTGTTCGGCAGGCCAGTACGTGGCCACATTCACATGCTAACACACACTCTTGGGCTATGTCAGCATCCGTCTTCTCTGAATTGCAGCTTCTTTCCTGCGGCAACTATCAGAAGAGGCTGACTTATCCTCATCAGCATGCCCAATGATCCCAGCCAATGGGATTATCTGGTGAGCATTGGAACACTGCAGCCCGGCCAACAGGGTGTCTGGCCTTTAGTTGGATTTATCTGGCCACTGTCTGATGTAGAAAACGACAGAGAAAAGGGCATGTTGAAGGATTTCTTTTGTTGGTTTTTAAATGTGTGGGGTTGGCCAAGTGGGGGAGACGGTGGGTGGATGAGGCAGAGTAGATCCTTTAGGTGTGGGGGAAGCAGACATTAGCTGTACATCCTGGCCAGCAGGAATCAAAGCAGTCCATCACCTGCAGCGGCAGATGGATACTCCGTGCAGACTCTAGTCAGTGTACTCAGCCACTATGGAGAGCAGTACTGTGATGTCATCTGGTTTTCCTCCTGCATGGACAGGAAACAGCAGCCAGTTAGGTTTGTTGCTTGAAAAACACGTTTGTAACCGTTCAAATTACAAAAAAAATACTCATCTTTTTTGTAATACTTGGACACTTACCTCTTACATTCAGTCCATTGTCACAGGCAAACTGTGCGAAAGGTGACATGTAGTTGGGGTCATAGGCCAACACATGGGCCTGCTCTGCGATGCTGCGGGCCGTCTGCTGAATGCTCTCATAGTTTGTGTTCTGACGAACCAAACAAAGCAGGCATTAGGCGTTTATCGTGCCCTTTTCTGATTCTACGGCAGACATGTTTGTCACTCACTTTGAGTTTCTTCAGCTCTTGCAGTATCATGTAGTCTGGCATGTTGTCAAAGAGCCCATCAGTGGCAGTGAGGATGATGTCGCCCAGTTGTACGTCAAAGGAGGTGCTGTCTGCAGCGTCAGGGCTGAGGGACAGACACAGGTGAGTTTCAGGTGCAGTAATTTTTGTCATTAAACATACCGACTGAGCTTAGCAACAGAAACTTGGTTGCTAATGGATAATGAAAAGTTCAGGTAATCATCACATGAGGTTTTTTTTTTGTTTTGTTTGTTTTCTTGGAAAGGACAGTTGGGTCCAAGAAAAGGTGCTGCCATTATGAAGGTGCTACAAATACACAGAGGCAGGAACCAAGTTAGTTTGCCAGTGTCGGGTTCAGTTCCTGGAAGATGTCCTTACCCCCTAAATCCAGTCAAGAATGTGATTCATTACAAACTGTCTGGACTGCATCACGACACAGTGAGCCAAAGCTCCCAGGAACAGCCTGTCCTGTGCTCTAATTTTTTAATGTATTTTTTTATGAAGCCAAAACTACAGTCACATGGGGAAAAAAAGCTGCTGTAGCGGCTGTTCTTGCAGCTAGTTAGCACTATGATGGCACAGCCACACTTACCAGAGCTGTTCCTCATTCTTTGTTATCTGTGCACACTGGGTGATTCATCATTAACATATTCATAAGCCAAAGACATTTGTGACACTTGATAATTACACAGCCAGTATAGTTATGAAGATAATCATTGGGCAAGAAGGCAAAAATCTGTGGGCTTATAGCTATGAAGCAATGCATCGAGAACATGATGTTTCCCTTGTATATTATTACTAATACAAAGACAGGCAATGAAAATGAATGTACAAACGGACTTGTGGCAAATAAAGAGCTGTGTGGCATTATCATAGAGAGTGCAAAGTGCTTAGCTGTATGTTTAAACATCTTTATTCAAACTTTTTAGTGCACTCTCAGGAATGCTGTAACTAGTTGTTAGCTTTGACCCTTGCACTCTTTTCTGTTAGTTGCTACATTAGTGACTGAAAGCTTAATCTGCTGATGCACTTGGACTAAATCCTTCAACCAAATGAAATGCTCGAATGTAAAAGGATTTCTCAAATCTATGGGCTGTCTGAAACAGAAGCAAGGTCAGCATTTAAGAAAAGTAAATACATATCTATAGTAACAAGTAAGTGCACTTGCAATCTTTTGTTTTTATTTATTTTTTTAAGAGTAAATTGCTTAATTTAAGAGGAGTCTGCTGGTGCAGGATTGGCTGTGGACTTGTGGATTTGCCCCATCAGCCCACACAGACTTTGACCTGAGGTAAGAGGGAAAGCTTGGCACACATCCACGGCCTGTCCTGCATTCTAACATCTACTGTGCTGCTGCTTGGCATGCCACAGCAACGAGACACAGCAGCACGTGGCCTCATACACAGTGGTACACTGCAGCTCGCTGCAGCGCAGTCGCTACAGACGCTCAGCCTTGCAGCAGGCCAGGTGCGCAGGCGCTACTGAATGTTGTTTCAGCAAGCAGTCTGCCTTGTTATAAGTACAGTATCATGTATCACATCTGCTGTAAAGAACACGTGAATGAGCAATGAAGTGTGCTGATGACACCCGTCCGTGTCACCGGCAGACTCGCTCAAATGAGTGTGGGAGAGCAGATGCACCAGGTGTTGCTCGTTAAGTGTTTCACCTGTCACTGAGGACGGCCCCCTCAGCCCCTGGGGGAGCAATGGACAGCTGGAAGGGGGTGTTGAAGTAGTGCTGCTGCTCATCTGAGCGGTGGACCACCTCCCCTCCCCGGACCACCAGGAAGCCAGAGTCTCCCAGGTTGGCCGTGTGCAGCCGATGACTCTGCCGGTCCAAAATCACAATGCAGGCCGTGCTGCTTCCTAAAAAAAATAATAATAATAATTAAATAAAAACCCCACACGTCACTTTTTATTTTCAATGCAAAACAAAGAAAATGTTTAAGATTAAATAAACAAATAAAAATGGGTAAATGCAACACTATAGCACATTAACCATCTCTGCACCCAAATACGTGTTCAGCTCCCAAAAGAAGAAAGATGCACAGATGCAACATTTAAAGCTGGAAACAGCCAAAAATCTTTCAGCTTCCAACCACAGCGGAGCTGTCCTCACTGGTGCTGCAGACAAGACAGGACAACTAACTTATGAGTCTGTACTCAGAAGTTAGCAGGAAGCCAGTTAGTCGTCATGTAAAGATGCCTGACTTATTTTTATAAAAACACAAATGTATAGCACGACTTTACTCGTAAACACAGAACCACAATACCAGCAAGATGTATGGAGGTAGAAGGAAGACTAAATAGATTTTAGGACTAGGAAAACAATGATCACAGCACTCAGCATTCTGAAAATACACATCAACATCAGTCGCTGCAGAGGCTATATGTGGAAACGGGGTCAACAGATCTTCGCTTCATCAAGCGGCTAACTGATAAAAAAAAAAAAACATTCTCAAGGCACATTTTAAAAAACAGGAGACAACACACCCGGTTAAGCTGAAAACAGTGTGAAAGGTCACAGATTTAGATCAAGCGGCACAGTGCTTCGGTGTCTGCATGTCTGTTAGTTTACCACGTAAGGTTTGTTCGTGTGTCCATCTGATTTCTGATTAGAATAAACTGACCGAACATTTGCATTTGCATCGTTTTGCCCTTTTCAGAGGAGGCCGAGTTGTAGGACAAGTACTGTGGTTGCTAATAACAATAACAATTAACAACGCCTGAGTTCTTTTCCAGTATGGCGTGAAAGTGTGACAATAAGCCAGCATGCACAGCACTGTCCCACTGGAACTGAAAAAGGTTTGCGCTGGAAACCATTTATTGATTATTTTTAATACCTGTGCTTCTACTAGTGTCACATGTAAATAAATCATCTATAACAGCAGGAAGGCCGGTCATTAGGGAGTACAGACTTTAATACATACATTTCTTTAAAAAACAAAAAAGCAACACTTTCTCTTACTTTCCTTTTAGTTTTACACAATTTCCAAGTGAAACTGGGAGAAAGGCAAATGAGGTCAACTTAAAAGCACAAACTTAATAATGAGAAAAGATTTTTTTTTAATTTGTCTTTCTGTGATGAAAGGAGGAAACACGAGCTAGTGGAAGAGGCGGACAGCGTGTGATCACACCCTGCTGGTGAGTCATCTGGCCCACCAAAATATGCTCTTTGGGGGGATCAACCTTCAAACCCCCTCACGCACTCTGACTCACTCCCTTTCGTGTCTCCAGCAGTACAAATTACTCACGCTACCGGCCTCAAGAACATTCCTTCTGCCATAAAAAAGCAACACAATACAGCGTTGTTTCCCCTGGTGCACATGTGATAACGGAATGGAAAAGTACTGACACGCGCCGAGACAGATCTGTTCCAAGCACATTTGTTCACTGATGTTACGTGTTTGTACACGTTCTGTCGTCGGGAAGCGGCGCAGAGCAGGAAAGGGACCGGTGGAAGTGAAGTGCATGGAGCAGGTTGGGCCTAGTGACGTCCCCTGGACTTTCGAATGTGAGCTGGCTGTTCTATTACTCATGATGCAAAAATCTCTAGCCAGCTACCATTAAACAAAACAGATGTAAACACAGCCCAGCCCAAGAAAGCTGAACTCCATGGAAAGCCTCCTGTTTATTGCCTCTACACAGCAATGCTTTAAATCTACTGCCCTACACAGTGCAAGTATGTACCAGAGATGGAGCATAAAGATTTGTCCACAGCAGCTGTCTGCAAAGACTTGTTGTTGTTTCTTGACAATTTTCAGTAAACCCACAACGCTGTGTTCAAAATTTGTACAAATTTTAATGATTGAAAACAAAAAAAGCTTTGGTGGCCTTTATTGTCAAATGGGCACCTTAAGTTGTAGACGCGACTCAGATTTGAAGTCAGCAGATGTTCAGTGTTTTGACCTCTTCGACTACCAGCTCTCAAGGTAAATATCTCTCGTCTATGTGGCACCCTGACTTTGGTTGACCCATTTCCAGAAATGGCCTCAAGATATGAAATGATCTGATGAAGTTAATGAATTATGGACTATTTCCTATTAAGCCATGGCCTTTGAGGCTTTTAATAATGGCCACCATTATTTCAGAGCAATCTTTTCCTCTAACAGCAGAATTAGGTTTGGACCTCAATCCCAGACTGTTATAAACCAAATTGGATTTTTATAGTCAATTTTCAAAAAGTACATGTCACTTGATTCAATTTCACACTTTTAAAATTTGCTTTAGAAAAATAAAAATAAAATCCTGCCAACCAGGCCTTTAAGATCCAAGAGATATTTTTTTGTAAAGCACAAGAATTTGTGGATGTTTTTCATCACCCAGAGAACATTTTGTACCAGTTTGTATTATGTCACTTGTTGTCTGTTTCTTCTGTGAAGTAATGACGTCTATTGCAAACCAAATCAATATGTACAATTGCACCACCCTAATACTTAAGATGCGAGTCTTTCAAAGACTCGATGTGGGAGCAGTGGTCTTTTTCACCATTTTGAACTGTTAATCATAGATCACCAGTTGGGCCTGCTGAAGGTTATTTTTAGAGAGCGTCTGCACATTGTTTCTAGCTGCAGTTCAGTGTCAGATTTCAAGGCGATCAGACTTACAGTGCAAGAGATGTGGCTTTTCTTATATTGAATTTGTTGTGCTGTAATCACCTTGGTACCATCTAGCTGCCTGGGATCACATTACTTGGAAAGCATTTGCCCATCATTTCCATCGACTGTGCCAAATTTTATGGTTGTAGCCCATTTAAGCTCATGATTTGACAGATAATAAAAATATATATAAATAAACTGTTACAAGCTGAATATGGTTCTATGCTTTTGGGAAAAACTGAAACCCTGTGTTTACAGCGGCTGCACTCACCCAGTAGTGGCACTTTGTTCTGCAGTAGCTCATAGTAGCTGGTTGTGAGGACTCCCACCGGGTTGCTGGGTACAAAGCGTCCTTCCTTCACTAACCTCTCACATGTCTTCATCAGTGTACCCGAAAACTGCGATGGGTCCACGCCATAGTCTCTCCAACCACCTACACCATCCGCCACACCTAAAAGGAGTTGATTTCATTATGGGAAATAACGATTAATCCCTTATTACATTAAAAAAATAATAATCTTTCCTCATAACCATTAATTGTGTAATATGTACAATGTTTAAAAACAAAACTGAAAGAAATCTGCAAATTGGAACTCCATGTTTCAGTTAAGAACATTGAGGATTAAACTAGCACCAAGATGCAGATATGATTTTTAACATTCCACAAGTAAGCCTCGCAGCTGCATGACGAACAACAACAATCACTCCCAGCAAGATGGAAAAAGACGCAAAAATGACAAAATGTACAAAGCTTTCAAATGTCCCATTACTCAATTCAAGCATTTCTCATACTGATTGGTAGAGTCTCTGCTCGTCTAACGACTTCAGAAAGTTGCTTCAAGTAGCTCCACATTACCGTCCCGCTTTATGTTTGTTGTAATTTAACCCACCTTAAAATCTGTCCCCTCAGTTAAATGCATTAAATCCATAAGGGAAACCTTCATTAACCTTTTTACAGAAACATGGCCTGCTTATTTGAGTTTCACTAAGAGCTTTTGTCCCCAAAGGAGCACTTAGCTAGGTGCAAGGTTTTCCTAGGAAGGAAACTCTAGTCTTGTTACTCTCAGGGCGCAGACATCTGCTCCACTGACCATACATGGAGGAGTCTCACCACCCTGTGCCACAGCTAAGAAACAGGCCTCCTCAAGTCAGACTGATGTGCCGAAAAACAACAACTTTGCGAAAATATCACAGTAATCAATAGCAATCATTTAGAAATACCCAGACAGTCGTTAGATATGCATAAAAGCTGCTAAGGTCTTCAATAATAGGTTTACACGGGATCAAGGCTTCCGTGCTTAAGAGTCTTTTTCATCAGCAGGTTTTAAAGTATCGGTTTTGGCTGCTTAAGATATTCTTTATGTCATGAATGAATGCTGCACGCAATATGAACCCACTAAAAGTTCAAGCGTACAAAGAAGATGCAACAAGCACAAAAGTCTGAAAAATACACGCACAAATTTAACACTCAGAAGGCATTGACATTGAGCCTTCTGATCAGTTTCATTCTGAAAACCCCCCCCAAAAAAAACAACAACACGTGCAACCCACGGAGGGGCTGACCCCTGACCTGTCAGTCACGTCTTACTCAGTGTACACGGAGCAATGTCTTATTGTTTGGTTAAGGTTTCATCAGCAAACAGACATGGGATACTCACCCAAAACATCGGCAGACCTGTGTCGGGCAATGAAACACGCGTCGTCCCCATAGCACATCCCTTTCTTCAGGATCCCTCTGCGGAAATCCTTTCCAAAACCGCAGCTCGCTGTCACCAGACTGTAGTCACGGCTGTCTGTCTGAGAAAGTCCGCCGATGACAGCTCTGGCAACCAGTCTACCGTACGACAGCACGGACAACATCACCTACGACACCTGCTCCCACCGAAAAAACCGGCCAAGCTAGCAGTCCTGCTAGCTCAGCGTCGACGCGAGCACACTATTATATTGACTTGCTAGTTTGCTAACGAGGCTGGAGATGTGCGGCTGAGCTACCCAGACAGACAACAGCCGCCACGCACGCCCAGACAATGCCTCCCGCTGATATGACCACAGCCTCCGAGTGCTTTATTCTTCCGCTGTGATAACTAGGAGAAAGTTAAGGAAAAACGTCGCCCGTTCTCCTCCAGAAACCCTGTAAGCGTTGATTCTCGGCGGCCATGGCGCCACTTCTGCCTCGGAGACGCTACATAACACAAAATGTGGACCTACAGCCCTGCGGTCTCAACACACTCTGCTCCACGAACCCGGTCTTGTGACTGCTCTGACGTCAGACATCGTTACGCAACGTACACTTCCTGATATGGAAATGTTATATTCAGTCAGCTTTTACTGTATAAAACGGCCATAAAACTCCAGTAGTTGGCAGGTTTTACGCGTAGATACACATTTTAAGGACAAAAATACATTTACATGGCCTTTTTCTGAACAACTATAACACATGGAAATAGCTAAGAATATATTACATTAAAATAAATAAATAAGAACGCAAATAAAGACATTAAGACTTTTTATTCATGAATTTGCTACCCTGTACATATACAAGACTGCTCACATCTGGGATTATTTACCATTTCCCTAGATGCAACGTAGTTTGCAGTATGTTCTATCTCCCCCTTGTGGGTATCCCTGGATGGAAACTACCCTTAATTATAAGATGTTCTTGAGCAAGGTGGTTAAGTATTTTCGTTTACAACTGTTGTTTTTTAAAAAGCTGTAATTTCTTTGGAATAAATACACTCAGACAGAAAATTTCCCCCTAAAATACACTCAAATGTTTATTAGAAAGATTTAGACATTACAAGAGTGCATCTTTATTTGTTTAATTTAGCACGACTTGTTTAAAAATGTGATGCAGTGTACAGTCAGCGTTCTAAGACACTGACGGTTAAATGAATACAATATAAAGTTTACAGAAGTAAACAGGTGTTTGTGACTTTCTCCATAGTTGTATAGCCATTAATAACATTAATTATTGACAGTGGGGGGAAAAAAAACAATGATAAAGGAATAAGACATGAACGAAACTGGAAAAAAATTGTGCACAGCTTCAAACAAGGCATTCCTGTGCATAAGTAGCCATATTGTTACATTTTTCCTGATTGAACAGTCATATGTGGCAAAGACTAGCTGCAAAATGGGAGTGCAAAACACCTGAGGTTTTCATGGTGACATATCAATTTACCCCTGTGGACAAAACAACAAAAATATTTTGCTTTCATCGAGAAGGAGTGAATATCTTTTCAGTATTGGCAGCATGAAGGATAATCAATCCCTCAAATGCAGAAGAACAGAGCAGAACAAAGAAGTCAGAGTCTGGCCACCCCTTCATTTCTTGGCTTGCTTGGTGACCATGCTGCGGGGGGGAGTCACAGGACGGCTGCCGTTGGGCTTCTTCTTTTCAGCTGGTTTCAAAATCTATATCAGGTTGAAAACATTTAATGAATAGCTGTACACCGTCTGTACAAATATCTTAGATTAGATCACTGCCACGAAAACGCAATGCTTAAAATAAACAAAAGGTACTGTACCTGAAAAGAGCACATGAGAGTCTCATCCACGCTCATCATGGCACCGGCGTTGTCAAACTCCCCACAATAGTTAGGCGCTGAAAACAAAGTGACGAGCTGCCTCTTTGCGAAAAATTCATAGCCATCCTCGACAACCTGCCAGTGAGAAAATACAAATTGGAATGACATGTTTACACATTTTCAAAATACATAAACTAGGAGTAGCCTCAACTAAATCATGCAAGTAGACATGAAGGTGGTCAGATCTAAAGCGCAGTCTAGCAGTCTAACCTAATGGGTTATGGTTCACAGGATCTTTAACTCAATATAAAAACTCAAAACATATTGTCAGGTTTGTAAGTGGAGTCTGAGTGGAGTTTAAAATCAAAACCAGCAGGGTGTAAGTGAAATGAAGACTTGAAGCTTTAACTCAAGCACTCCAACAAATAACAAAAAAGATTCCATTTATTGTTAAAGGCATCTATTATTGGGCCTTACTGGCCTACCACTCCAAAATAACCTTTATGTATCTAATTGGTTTGAGAGGAAACTAGATTTCTGCACCTCCTTAATAGTGGCACTTCTACAAATGCACATGCATGTTCCCTTAGATGGTTTTAAGCCCAGAAATTCTGCAGGAAAAGGTGTTATTCAACACTTTGGCAACAACTGCAGACACTGGAAGGCAACCCATCAAAGACAAACCGATCAAAAACTCTGGCAATAAAACATGTACCTGCAGAACCGGAGTTACCAGCAGTAACTACTTTATTCTGAGCTTGCCGTTCCTCTCTTGACAATGTAGGCTGCTCACTTGTGGTAGATAGCAATGCAATCAGTCGATGACTAGCCATACTGAATGTTGATAACAGCTTTTGGCCAAAGGCTAACGGTGCAGACTGATTCAATTTTATGTTTGTGGAGCAAATGAAGGGTGTGCTGCATCTGTCTGCGCTTGTCTGGTAGGAGAGGCTTATGACAAAGCACAGAGAGCTGCACAAAGTACCGCGAAACACCAGCCTATCAGTTTTGCAGCACACAGATAAATCTGATTAGACACTATACACTTCACAATTCATCTTGATACGTCTATCAGCAGCTACATCATCAAGTACATTAGTGGCAAAGGTTTACTGGTCACTATTAAAGTCTAGCCTGGCCTCTGGTCAGGAGTTTCAAGTAAAACTTGTGTATTTACGTTCACAATCACTTGTCTTAATTGCAGACTCAACATGCCTCAACAGTGTTTTTCCTTATTAGTTGTCGTACTGACCAAACTCTATTTTTACATTAATAAGCTACACATTATATTCTACTACTACAAGCTACTGTCTATTCTGACAAACATCTTTTCCACAAAATTACACAAGACTGCACTGAAAGCTGAGCTCTCTTGTCTTTGCACTGGCATTAAGTGGCAGCATTAAAGTAATTTGTGACTATTCTAACATCAATTTCTCTCCATATTCTTTAAGTCTCTAGATATTTTTTTTAAAGTAAAGCTTTAGTTGAACACGTAACAACCTCTGGAAATGCGCAAATAATTTTACTTTGATGCAAACGCAAGCCAAAACGGTCAAAACCCACTGTCCACTACACACACACCACGTGTGCTAGTATATCATGTCCTGTACCAAGTGTATCTTGCCTCTGGCCAGTACACGGCCACCTCCCACCTCCCACAGTGACGTTTCTGTTTGTGATGACGGAGGTGATTACCTGATGGGCACGACAGATCAGGTCCAGGTCATGCTTGTGCAGGAACTTGGCTACCACCTCTGAGCCAAAGGTAAATGACACACCCCTGTCGTTCTCCCCCCAGCCCAACACATCCTTGTCTGGATCAGACCAAAGTAAATCGCACAGCAGACCCTGGTCAGGCACGTCAGTGGGACGCATGATGCGTCTGATCTGCTCCATGGACTGAAGGTCAGGGGACAGTCCTAAATGGAACAGTAAAGTAAAAGTACAAATAAACACACTGATACTGAGGTCAGCACCGATTGGAACTGGGTGAGCTCCATGTCAGGTAACAAACTGCAAAAACAGCGTTTCTCAAGGACAAATAATAAACGCTGATATCAAATGTACACTACTTCTAACATCATGCATACAACCAAAACACTTTAGAGTTGATAGTAGGGTTTTGTGCCAAAACATTCATTCTGCGCATTATAACCCACCGCCATGGCAGCAAAAGATCTTCTCATCAACAATGGCGGCAATTGGGAGGCAGTTAAAACAATCTGTGAAGGTCTTCCAGAGTTTGATGTTGTACCTTCTTTTACCTAACACAGTAAGACAAGAAATTATACTTCATTTTTTTCCATTATCTCATACCAACAACTTCCTCCAAACAGTTTAACCAGCAAAAGATAACGCAACAGAGAGTCTGACAGGTACCCTTAATGGACACAAGAGGCCCCAGGTTGGACATTTCTAGTCATTCAACAATACTCACACTCATCATAAAAACCATATATTCTGTTGATTGAAGCACACTCATGGTTTCCCCTCAGCAGGAAGAAGTTTTCTGGGTATTTGATTTTGTAGGCCAGTAGAAGACAGATGGTCTCCAGTGACTGCTTCCCCCTGTCCACGTAGTCCCCCAGAAACAGGTAGTTGCTCTCAGGAGGGAACCCCCCATACTCAAACAGCCTTAGCAGGTCATAGTATTGCCCATGGATGTCACCTGCAGGGCAAATACCAAGCTGAATTATACACATTGCTATTGAGTCATACACCACTTATCATACGTCAGTACATACTATCAGTCAATTGCTGAGTCAATCTTTCTGGTAAGTAAGTGCATAGCTTTTCTTACCACAAATCTTGAGGGGGGCCTCCAGCTCCAGGAGAATGGGTTGACTGAGGAAGATCTCCCTGGACTTGAGGCATAATCCACGAATCTCGTTCTCCTGCAGCTGAACATTCTTGCCAGGTTTTGCTCCTCTGACTGGAATAAGAAGACAAAAATCAGTAAGAATAACACCTAAACACTATTCCAGCTAACCCGGGCATTGCATCTCTGCCCGGACGCCAATTGGGACAAACGGTGAGTGTAGAAGCCATATGCCGTGACGGAATTCGCGGTGTTTGTGTATGAGAACACAGTGTACGTGACATGTCGTTTCACACCCTTCAGACACACCAATATTCTGAGTCAAGAGACGCATTACATAAAGGTGGTAGCCGACATTAATTAAAATATTACGTTATCTTGCAAATATTTCTGATTATTGTTACTAGTTATTGCAGCAAGATGAGCACGAGCTAAAGCTAGCTATCGACTATTAGCATTTACCATAACATTTAAATAATAAAACAAGTGTTTTGTGGAAATTTTTGTATTTACTTACCTTCTAAAAGCCGCTGGATGATACTATCTATGTTGAGCTTGTCAACATCAGCCATTGCAAGCGTCGGTGTTACGAAAAAATCGCTCCAGTCAAATCTAGGTCTTCGCGTTGACACACTTGTGAAAGCTAGCCCGCTAGCTATCCTAGCATTAGCTTGCTTATGTTAGCTTCGTCTATTTTCCGGCTGAGGGTAGAAGATGTTGCCGCGACCCTGATACCGTTTAGCCACTAGCCGACACTTTTGACAGCCTAATACGCTACTTAAAGATCGCGATTTTAAAAATGCCAACATCAATTGTTTCGTTTTGTTAAAAAAAAAGGGACGGGGACTATAAAAATAAGCGTCAACCAACACAAACGGTTGCTAGCGACGGTGTCCCGTTTCTGTTTTTCCTTTGCCGCACCTTGTACTGCTAAGCCAGCGGCTTGTGCTGGTAGCTGCTACACTACTGCCCCCTACTGTGCTGGATGGGGACAGCTTCAGACCTTCTGAAGCCCTTTAATGTTTTTTCTTTGGATATTTGTTGATTTTTCACTCATTTTCAGTCCAGTCCTTGTACCTGACAATTTTCAGAGGGATATTTTTTTAAATTTACGTGCTTTGTAAGCTACTTAACCCACAAAAGGGCCCTAACTCAATAAATGAATCAGTGTTGTTTCTACACATAACACGTTGAGCCACTTTGGTATAGCCCCCTGACACAATACCTGAACGTCATGTCGTTTGGAGAACATGAAAATTATACCAAACACACTGCCAACACAGTACAAAGTATATCTGGATAGAAAAACACACACTATGGTTTGGCCTCCTCAGTCGCCAAGTCCTCAACATTATCGAAGCAGTGTGGGATCATCTCGACAGAAACCAGAATAACAGGCAGCCAACATCCAAAGAAGAGTTTTGATTGTCCTTCAAAAAGCCTGCAGAACTATTCCTGAAGACTGCTTAAAGAAATGCTAAGAAAACATCCCTAAAAAAGTTCAGCCTGTTGTGAAGAATAAAAGTATTGCTATCAAATATTGACTTTGAAGTTCATTAGAAATTTCAAAACTTTTGGCTTATATAGTGTATTTCCATGTATGTTTGATCTCGTTTCAATAAATTACTCCACTTATTTTCCATTTCCCTAGTAAAGTATAATGAAATTAGGTTTTTTTCACCATACCGGATATTAATTATACGCAGTTCCTGTTCTGTGTTATCTGATTAGGAAATAATTCAGTATGATGAACACTTTTGCTTCAATTTGAAAATCAGTTAACCAATAAAAACCTTAGAGATGCACCAATTTCTAGGCAATCAAGAAATTGATTTTCATGTAAAATAAAGAGATGCATAAGTACAGTAAATGATACTGGGGTATACAGTAAGTGTAATTACAGATTAGCTTTACCATTAACAGAAGCTGAGCTATGGTGGAGTAGCCACATAGAGCCTTTAAAGGACACACTGTCTACCTAGCAATCCTTTCCCTTATATTTATACACTTAAAGTACTCTTTAAGGCAAAATTGAACAAATGGGACTTGGAGCTTCTGGGTTCCAGTGTTCTTCTACTGATCAACAGTGAGCACTGAAATAAAATCACTATATACAGATAATTAAATATCACTACTTATGGAAGATGAAATACACTGAGATTCGCTTCTTCAATGCATCTCTGTGAGGTTGAATCTTTCTTTATTGATTTGTCAAAAACATCCGAGGTCAAACTCTTAATTTCACCTTTGAAGAGATTACTCATATATATTCAAATAATATACATACATATACATGTTATAATCATGAATGAATGAATGAACACATTGATCCATGTGCATATTCAAAAACTGAAGCTGAAGTTATTTACGTTTTTGCTTTCTGTTTTTGCTGTGATCATATCTCAGCACAAATACGACCCAGTGAGGGAGGATGTGATTATTCCTGGTCTTTCTCTTCACCGTGTGTGATGACATAGACGAGGTTCTTGTAGTCCAGGTTCCCTGCTACATCTGGAGGGAATGCCTGAAACATCTGCTCCATCTTTGGGTACGAAGTAAAAAAGAAAGGTTACAGAGCGTATCTGCATTTATAAAAACTCAAGGCTCAACTATCTGTGACATCGTCAGAGGTGGAGCACTAACCTCTTCAGCAGAGAATCTGTCAGCCTGGGTCGTCAGCATCTCTGTCACACTGTGGAGACGAGCAGCAATGATGAGCAAACGAGACGCAAATGTCACGAGTCGCTTAAGAACCAGACTATTACTCACAACTCTTTCTTTAGTGTTCCTTTTCCCTCAGGGTCAAAGACTTTAAAAGCATTAAGGATAGTCTCCTCTGGGTCAGCACCTGTAGATGAAAAGTGGCAGTTCTGCATTGAAGAAAAATGATTTCATTTTTTGAACGTCATATAACGGCATCTTCGTTTACCTTTTAGTTTCTCTCCAAACATGGTGAGAAAGACAGTGAAATTAATGGGCCCTGGTGCCTCCTTCAGCATGTCATCAATCTCTTCTTGTTTGACATTTAAACGGCCTGAAAAACATGGAATATATGGTGAAACAGAGGTTGCAATTAATGCTCATTTTTTAAACTGATATATTATTTATTGAAAATAGTCCAATAAAGAGATTAAAACAAATCCACAAAAGCTCAACAGAACTATTGGATGGGTTGACCATGCCATCCAGCCCAAAATGACCAAAGAAGGAATTGGAAGGGGATGCAGTTGCTGGAAATTTGGAATAACAACAGTTTTCCAGCTTTGTATTAAAAAAAAATCTATTGAGTTTTTTTTCAAGGCACATTCAACACTTGGTCCTTTAAATATATTCTAAAACCACTGGAACATTTAAACAAATGTAGAACATGAAGTCAGCAAGCTTGATGGATAGTACTCAATATAATACACAACATTTTCCAAAAATATTAAACAAAATTGAATCCCAGGTCGATAAAGACTAGAACAGATTTGTTGCAGTAAGTCAAGGTTCTTCTTATACAAAATAAAACCTAAATGAACAATAATAAAGAAAAATGAGGTATGGCTTTTGATAAAACTCTTTTGAATGACTCTATCTAATCAAAGTATTGGAATAGAAATGGAAAATGGAATAAATCACACAACAAACGTCGAGAATAACTAGCTCAGGAAATAGCTATCATTATATCCAGAGGACATAATATTGTTTATTGCAAAATGACTCAGTTGCAGGTTTAATACATTTAGTAGAAACAGTTGGAGATATTTCCAGGTATGCAGTAAATATGTTGACAGTAAACCCTAGGAAGGAAAACATATGTATTAAAATAAAAAAAAACTTGGAAAGGTTTTGAGACTCTTTGAAATATGTGGAAGACCGGGAGTTTGTTGTGAACCATGTGTTATTTGAAAAGATACAAATATTCTTTTTAATGTAAATTTGATCATGTTTGTTTGCTGTGCTTTTCTTGTTTAGTCTGTGTTGTAATATGTTTAATAGGTTTGCTTGTTTATGTATAATATTAATAAGTCTTACGTTGGGGGGAAAAGTCAGCTAATGATTAAACTCATGACTACTACAGCTCAATTTATCACTTATCTGTTTGTTCAGACGGTATTTTAAAAATGGCAATTAAACATCCCAGAACTCAAGGTGAGTTCTACTTGCTGAGACAATGAAATTCTTACATGTGAGAAGCTGGAACCTGAGAATGCCTAAGGTTTCTTTTGTTTTTTGCTGGACTTGTGTAATGTATTCATGTGAAACCATCACAACAGGAACGTGACACACAGTGAGTTTACCTAAAGCTGCAAAGGTGTCCCTGAGGTCGTTCTTGTCAATGAAGCCATCTCTGTTTTGGTCCATGATAGTGAACGCCTGCGGGAGTATACAGAGTGAGCAGACATCGCAGTGAGTAAACTGCTCAAATTCAATGTGAAAGAAAGCCTTTGGCAGAGTACCGACTTCTTTGAACTCCTGGATCTGGGCCTGTTCGAACATGGAGAACACATTGGAGCTGGCTCCCTCCGCTCTCTTCTTTGCTTTCTTGGGTGCCTGTGGGGGGTTTAGCGATGACACTCTTAATTAGATCCAATAGCAATGACACACGATCATCACCTGGCTCTTCCGTACAGCCTTACTCATTATCGGTTTTACTGTCACACGTGGTAATGAGCTGACGATCAGCTCACTCGTGCGTGTGTCTTAGTGGGGGGGGGGGTGTATGCATCTATTGCACAAGAGGAAAGGTTTATACTGGGGGGCACACATTTCATTAGTGAGGATTACAAACACTGTCAGTTTGTTATGGAAATATTTATTCGAGCCTCCAGTTTTGGGAGCACACAGGGTAAGCCTAGGGAGGGTGTGGTCCACTGCCTGCACTCTCATAGTCCCAGGATCACATGAGGGATTATTCTATAGGGTGTATGTGATGACAGGAGAGTACACTGAGCCCTGTTTGATCAGAAATCCCTCAGAGGCAAGGATTATGTTGAGCTATTTACATGACTGCCAAGGAACTGTGAAAAACACCGTAAGGGGGATGCAGCGCAGTGACATCATGTTGCTCGGATTCAGGGTCCTCTCGACAGCTGCTGTCTAACCCTTGTTGTGGATTAGCTCTTGTATATCTCATGGAAGGGACCTCTGGCACTCAGATACATTTATTTAATTATTTATTTTGTTTTAAGAGGATTCATGTACTCGTGGGCAACGAGGCAGAGTTTGCTATTTCTTGCTGTTGCCCAATGCACATCACTGTTGGACCAGCGGAAACTTTATTGGGCCAAATATTACGCGAATAACCACTGACCTCTTCATAGCTTGCACCTGTTGCTCGTGTTTCTCTGCTGTCTGCTCCGCACTCCCTTTGTTTTGCTCTTTCCAACCCGGTTGGCTGCTCTTCTAAGTCTCTTTTCTGTTTTTTTGCTGCCTTTCTCTCACCTCTCTCCTCTTCATCCCTCCCATTTCCTCTCCTTAAATGTTGTGTGTGTTTTAAATGTCATTGCTCCATTTTATTGCAAACACGGAGGAAAAAGTTGCAAGTAAAATTTTTTTTTTTAAGGTCAAGACTTTCGTTACCGCCTCCTCCTTCTCCTCTCCGAGACAGTTAATTTGTTGTCATTTTGATGAAAATGTCTTCAAGTCGAGTATACAAATATCTCATCAATAGGACACCGGAACATTGTCCGATTGATTATTTAAAGGAAAAAAAGGCCTCACAACATATTGACATGGAGTACATTGGTGCGTTATCTGTTGTTTGAAAAGAGCAGACTTTGACGGACTGTTATACAGATATCTACAGTAAACACATTAATCACACAGCAGAAACAGACTGTCTCCTCACAGTCTGGTGCTTATTTTAAACAATGTTAAAGACAATAACAATGAGATCTGTATCCACTTACCATGTTTCAGTGTTAGCTGGATTTGGACCAAGCAGTATCCTCGCTGCTTTATGATGGAGCAGCCCCCCCCAAAACAAGGGGCTGATATACTCACCCCTCTCCTATCTATAATGGCGCACACTTATGGGCTATAAATACTCCATGCCTTGTTTAGGCAGAGACACAGGTAAAGAGGTCTATTCTCTCACTGCCACCATTGTCTGAGTTCATGAGATTTAGGGATAATAGCCAAACACACATACCCCATTACTGAGCCCCCAGAATAACAACAGGACATAGCTCTGGCTCGGGAAGGACAGTTGTGTTTGTGACTGACAGTTGCACTTGATGGGATCCATCATCCAGCTGTCCTGTTACTGCTCCACAGAGACTGAGGGACAACCTCTGACTGGAGCCATTTCTTGGTAGCACAATAAACAGAACTGTTAGCTGAAGCTTTCTGAGCCCCAATAAGAGTTGATCATAAACAGTATGTCATGCTGTGGAAAATAGGCAACCTTGTTCATATCATGTGTTTTTTCAAAGCAGTGTTCAGTTTCTGTCCTGCGGCAGTGCTGGACATCCAGCAGTGAGACTGAGCTTCATTAGATAATTAACAAGGTAGTGGACACACTTAACACACCATACTGCAAAACACAGCGGTGTAAAGGTGAAGTTTTAGCGCTAACTGACAGCAGCTTAAGCGGATTTTATGTTGGCAGTTTGCTTCTGAGATACACCGGTGCTCTGGATCACGTCAGACTCGGGCCTTTGAGTATGTCTGCAAACTCCTCAAGTTCATACTGAGCTTGGAAAACTGCTTCCAGGTGCTCTGGTCCCACAACTTAGAACTCACCACAACACCACCTCTTTGGTATTTCTGAATTCATAATGAAAAATCATTTGGCTTCCATCTTTACCCATTTGATTTGATTTGACTCTGACGCTGAGCTCTTCCATCCCTAATCAATCACATTTGTATATTCTGTTCTTTTTTTAATCCCCTTTTATTGTTCATTACGTATCTTTTATTTTTCATATTTGATGAAAACTATCTATTATTTATATTACTAGCTTTGCTGTGAAAATAGAGACAAATGTGTCACCTTTTACTAATTTACAAAGACTCCTCTTTTATTTCTTTGACCAGTCATTTACCCAGTTTGTCCAGTAGATAGTGCTAGCAACCCACAACATTCAGCATCCAGGCTGAACTAGTATAGAAGGCATTTTGGACCAGTTTCTGGAGCATTTAAGAGCTTTCTTAGGTTGTCTCCATACATTTTATAGTAAAATTGTCCCCAGATAAAATCTACAATAACCAATCATGGATGGAAGTGACAGCATCTGACTGCTCACTGTGTGTTTATTTATGGCACACTTGTTTGTATCCAGCTAAACAGCTGGATAGTGTTTTTCCTGGTTTTCCTGACTTTTGTTAAAATGTCTAATGTCACAAACAGGAATTATTATTTATTTATTAATAAGTTATTGTAATTGTGGCTCAAATGGCACAGTGCTGTCCTCTTCCTACTTTTTGCACCATTCTGAACCTGTAATAAATTCCGAGCAGACACCCACGACGTCTGTGAGGGTTTAGCGATTTTGGCCTTAGGCGAGTGATGGGACTGGGACATTGCATCATTTTCAGCAACACTGAATCTGTTTACTTTTGTTGTCTCACGCAATTTCAAAACCTTTAGTGTTCTGGTGTTTCAAAAGTTTTATCTGCAATCAAAGTGCCTCAAATAGGGTATTTAATTATGTTGATATAATTTCTATTCATGGACATTTTAGGATAATATCACATTTTCCAATGAATAAATCATCAAACCTTTGTGTGGTTGCTAATCACCTAACTGAGGTAATCTGCACATTTAAAATAGTGCAGATGCATTGTGTGAACTCATATACTTTGTGTGATAATCTCAAATAACATTAAAAAAAGAACTCCCAGGTATTAACAATGTTGTTCGCTTTCATGAGAATGCCAGCGGAAAGTTGCAACTAAAATGTAGCTGTAAAGTTATGATTTAGTCCAAGTGTTAGCTCTTGTACCAAGTTAGCACAGTTAATAAGTCAGTTATGAATAATGGGCTGTATTTAACACTTATTTATTTTACTGCAACTTTTAATGCAACTACATTTCTTTCTTTCTTTTCTTTCTGCTCTCCTTTCTCTTCTCTTCCCTCATCCCAAAACTGCTTTTGGAGATGTCTGCCCCTCCCTGAGCCTCTTCCTGTTAAAAGGGAGTTTTTCCTTTTCACTGTCGCCAAGTGTTAGCTCACAGTCTAATTGTTTTCCCTCTAAAATTATAAGATCTTAAGAAGGTAATTGTTGAGAATGGGTACATTATAAACAAACCTGAATTGAATAGAATTATTCTTTCTTTAACTCATTCACTGCCATTGACGTCTATAGCCGTCAATGGCAGTGAATGAGTCAATGGGTTTAACTCATTCACTGCCAATGGCTGGCAGTGAATGAGTTAATAATTGGCTCATAATCACCTATTATTTTACAAAGGCCGCAACCTGGCAAAGAAATGGACTGGAATTTATATAGCACTTTAAAAAAAATCTTACTGACCACTCAAAGCTCTTCATACACACATTTATGCCAGGATTCATTCATGCACTATATGTAATTTAGGTATACCACACAGATTTTAGGCCAGAAAATGACATTAGGCAACAGCATTAACTACTACACCACTGCATTGCCCTGAAAGGAGTCAGTATCACTGCATTTTAGAGATGAGCATTTGAACGTTCCTCACAGTCCAAAGATATGTATGTTTGACTGGTGATTCTAAGACTGGCCATGGGTGTGGATGTTAGCCCTGTGATGGAAACCCTATTCAGAGAGCACCATGATTCTCAGCCAGTGATGGCTAGGATAGGCATTGTATAGGATTGGGTGAGGGGTTAACAAAATGGTTAAATGTGTATTTAAATAAAACAGGCTACAGTTATAACCCTTAACCTTGCTCCTGCTGAGCACAGCCGAAGGTTCTCAGCAGCGTGCACGGGCCATCTTTCTGTTTTTCATCTCTCTATATAAATGGTAAAACACTGTTAACATATAGGTATTCTGATCACACTGATAAATGTTCGATTCATCTAAAATGAATCTCCAATGAATTATTATCAGAGTAGCTGCAGAAACGTGCATGAGACACTCTCCTCTTCCGACTGAGACTTAGGTGGAGCTTTTAATCCGTAATAAAATCACCAAACAAGCTCGGAGAAGCTGCTATCATTCATCAAAAAACCTGACACTTTATTAAATATACTGTCAGCATTTTCAAAGAAATGCCTCATTCAGCGACCTCATCAAAGCTATGATTTTATTGTTCCCATCTGTGCACACAGTCCTCATTTTAAGTAACTGTGGATTTCTTTTTAGATTAAGCTTTTACAGAAGAATGTATTAATTTGAATGAGGTGACGGGGGTTACTGGAAGAGGCCCGTAGTGCTTTGTTGATGATGGTGGTGAACGTGGGGTCAAGATTATATTCAGAGCTGATTGAGGCTGTAAGATTGAGCAATTTTTCAAAAGGCTGAATTTGGATTTAGGGACCTTGACAGACACAGTCTCAGCAACTGGAGCCACATTTAAGTCCAGCTGGGTCCCTGCAGAGCCTGGGCTCTCTCTATATGTTCCTGGTGAGCCAGAACAGTGTTCCTGGCCGGCACTGGAAAATGTCTGCGATTGAAAACAATTTATTATATCTGCTGGCAGATAGAATTTCTCTAGCGTGAGCAGGCGATTGTGCACAGAGAAAACGTAAAAGATTCATCTAAGAATGTGGGTATGTACCAACTTTATGTCCTTACTTAGTGAAGTGTGCTTGATCAGAGGTGGGCTTCATTCTCACTCCTGTTGGCTTGGGGTTCACAGGGAGGACACATTGGGGTGGTGTCCTTTCCCCTGAAATTTGGAGCATCGTACACTTATTTTCCTTACACTTTCATGCTCCAATTTGTGCATTTTCTGCATTCGTTTATTTATGTAAAGGAAAACACAATCATCAGGCTGCAGCTCACACTTCAACCTATGCTGGGACCTCAGCGGCTTTCCATCTTGCTTTCAAATAATCATTCTCAGCTTTTCTCATTTAGTGGTATCCTTGCTAAGCTAGACACGGTCTTCTGTGCTTGTGTGCTTTCAGACATGAGAGTCAGGGTGTCTGATATCAGGCTACCTCTATGTCACTGATAAATTCATTCATTTTGATATATCAACCCCTCATTTTTAAGATCATGTACATATCATCTATGCTAATCAGGTTGAATGAAAACGATAAAGGCCCACAGCAGCATTTTATAATAAAGAAAAACAAACAAACAACTTTTCGAGACAATATATCAGATCATTGTTTTGCTCTGTCAGATACATCTGCTGTTGCCTGTATCTAAGGTGTCACAGAAGATGCTGCAGAGCTGCTGACTGAGACCACAACACTGTGTGTCTTTAAATATGTGTGTTTGCATGCGGTGGTTATAACTGTGTTTGAAGAATTGCATTAACTTATAATTCATTCTTGTATTTTGGGGGTTAAAAAACAGACACTTTTTGGGAGGCATTCCTTTTCTGAGTGACGTTCCCGTGGCTCTCTTCCTCAGTAACTCCTCTGCTACTTTCAGGTTTTGTTTTGTTTTTTCATTGCGGTGGGGGTGAAATGACACAGATATTGAAGTCTACACCTGTGCTCATTCCTTTGTTGAAGTGTGTGTCTCTGAGATTTATTTCTCTCCTCAAATGTAAATAAGAATAAAT